>NW_026611245.1:0-37500 GCF_029633865.1 Lampris incognitus
AAAACGCCGGAACTACATGACCTCTCAAGCAATACTGTTGTAGAGGTTGTTGAAAAGTGTCCCACAGATACTACTACCTGTGATGTAATGGACGCACAGGACTGAAACTAATGAAGCAGAATGTTCTCTGGAGGAGGAATGTGTGATGTTGGTAAAGGAAGGCCCTTCTAAGGTCAAGGATAAGAAGAGGAAACCTGATGAGGTGTCTCCGCCTTCTAGTATAGCGACAAAGTTTTCTCGTCAGAGTAGGGTCTGCAGTCGGATGAGAGTGAAGGTGATGAAGGCAGTGATGTGGAGTCTCTGGCTGCCTCGCAGACGGGGACTCAACAACAGACTGGATACTCTGTAGTGAGCATTAAGAAGTTCTTGCAGGACACTAAGGGGGCCAGAAATGTAAAAGTTGACAAAGTGTTTCCTAACTTGCAACTCTTCCTTGATTCAGTGAAGATTTTTCTGAGAAGTCCTGGTGGTCTGGGGGAGAAGCTTTCGCTGAACAGGAAACTTTTTTTATTTTTTTTTTTTATAACTTTGTTATTGAATTTTCCGCATAATCAACATTTACAAAATAATTGTCCTCGTAAGTTGTACAGCATGAACACAAAACACATCCAACAATACACTAACACACCAGAATACAATGAGGAATAAAAACACACCCTCAAAGGAGAAAAAAAAATCAAATCAAATCAAAACAAATTAACTAAAATAATTAAAAAAATAAAAATAAATAAAAATAACTAAATAAATACAAGTACACATATTCCAATGCACTTGTCCGCAGGCCAGCCAACCCAGCACAGTCCCTCACAGACATCATGTACACATACACCCTACCTCCTTCATCACCGGAGCTTGCCACGCCCCCACCTCCATCCAACAAGGACATCAATAAAAAGGAAAAAATATGCATATATATATACACACACATCACTCTGAATAACAGGGAAATGAAGTCGCTTAACATAAGAAAAGAAGGGGGTCCACATTGCCCAGAATTTGTTTAGGGACCCTTTGAGGGTGTGCCTAATTTTTCCAGCTTTATACAATTTAAAACAGACTTAATCCAAAGAGCATGAGAAGGGGGTGCAGAGGATTTCCAACTAAGCAAAACCAATCGTCTCGCCAACAGGGTAACAAAGGCAATGAAATCCTTATTAATATTGGTCAGTTGCAATGTGGGCGAGGGCACCCCAAATAGCGCAATAAAAGGGTCTGGCTTGATCTGTGTGTCACATACTTCTGAAAGTGTGCTAAAAATATCTTTCCAAAAACCATCAAGAGATGAGCAACACCAAAACATGTGCACATGGTTAGCAGGAGACTGGTTACACCTCACACAGTTAGGATTTATGTCTTTGTAAATTTTCGCTAGTCTCGCTTTGGTCCAATGAGCCCTATGAATGATTTTGCATTGAATGAGACCATGTCGGGCGCAGACCGAAGAGGTATGTACCCTTCCGAGTGCCCTCTCCCACAGCCCATCAGATATTCCCTCCCCCAGTTCCTCCTCCCATGAGGATTTAATGTCATTAAGTGAGGCAATTCTTAAAGAACAAATTTGTCTATAAATTATTGACAAGGTACCTTTCAGAGTGGGAAGCGGGTAAGAAAGGTGTCAAACTGTGTTTCACCAGGAAGGGTGGCGAAATGAGGATCCAAATTGCGGACGTAACTCCGGATCTGTAAAAATCTAAAAAAAATGATGCCTGGGAAGACCAAATTTAACTGCTAGTTGCTCAACGTACTAAATGTATTGTCAATGTAGAGATCTTTAACCTTTTTATACCAAGACTAGACCATATTGAGAAAGCACTATCAACCATAGATGGGGCAAAAGCAGGGTTTGAGGCCATCGGAGCAGAAAGAGAGGTTGTCTGAAACCAAAATGGCGTCTAAATTGATTCCAGATCCTCAATGTTGTTTTGACACACACATTCTTGGTGAAAGAGGAATAAGGGCCTGTAATGGAGGAGTGAGCGAGGGAAGACAATGATGCCGGTACAGACGAAGCAGCTTCCATCTTTAACCAAATTGGGGACGGGGACATCTCTCCACCTCGCAACCAGAACTGAATGACCCTAAGATTAGCCGCCCAATAATAAAATCTAAAATCTGGTAGCGCCATACCTCCGTCTGACTTGGGTCTCTGCAAGAGCTGTTTTCGTATCCTAGGAGTCTTCTTATCCCATATGAAAGGTAGAATTAGGCCGTCTATTTTTTGAAAAATGTGTTGGGAAGAAAAATCGGTAGGCACTGAAAGAGATATAAAAATTTAGGGAGTGTGTTCATTTTAACAGAATTAATTCTCGCTACTAAAGAGAGGTGCATCACTGACCAGCGTTCAAAATCATCCTTAGTGCGGGTTAAAAGCGAGGAAAAGTTGGCCCGAAAAAGGTTTTCAAATCGACTCGTGACCTGTACACCAAGATAAGTGAAACAACTATGAGCAACTTTGAATGGCAAGGTATGTAATGGGAATTTTTCCGCAGTCACATTAAGCGGCATCAATTCGCTTTTACTGAGATTCAGTTTATACCCTGATAAATGACCAAATGATGTAATAGTAGCAAGGGCAGCAGGAACAGAAACAGAAAGATTAGATGTGTATAGCAATAAGTCATCTGCATATAAAGACACCTTGTGCTCATGTCCGTATCTAACTATACCTTTGATAAGAGGGTTGGAACGAAGTGCTATTGCAAGGGGGTTCTATGGTGAGAGCAAACAATAAAGGGCTTAGAGGGCAAC
Source organism: Lampris incognitus (assembly GCF_029633865.1). Lineage (NCBI taxonomy): Eukaryota > Metazoa > Chordata > Actinopteri > Lampriformes > Lampridae > Lampris > Lampris incognitus. The sequence continues at coordinate 2,749 of NW_026611245.1, forward strand.
CCTGGCGTGTTGACCGTTGCAGAGGGAAACAGCCTGACTGAGTGTTATTAGTCCTGACAGAGGCTTGGGGGGACGCATACAGAAGTCTTACCCAAGTAGTGAATTTTGAACCAAAGCCGAATTTATTTAGTGTATAGAAAAGGTACTTCCACTCCACCCTGTCAAACGCCTTCTCCGCGTCCAGGATATAATGGCCTCCGAGGTGTTGGTGTCAGAGGAATTGTACATGATATTAATAGTCGCCTAAGATTGAAGAATGAATGTCTATTTCTAATAAATCCTGTTGATCAGGAGAGATAATCGATGGGAGAACTGTTTCCAGGCGTGTTGCCAGAAGTTTGGCTAAAATCTTATAGTCAACATTTAACAGGCTAATTGGACGATATGATGCACATTCAAGAGGGTCTTATTATTTTAAGAATTAAACAGATAGTCGCTTGAGTGAGAGTCTGTGGAAGAATACCATTAACAAATGCTTCATTATACATTTCAATTAGAATAGGGGCTATTTTGGGGAGAAGCTTTTTATAAAACTCTGTCGAGTAACCGTCAGGCCCTGGGCTTCTCCCGGATTGAAGGGATTTGACAGCTCTAGACAGTTCTTCAACAGTGATTGGTTGTTCTATATTCTTTAACCAAATCCTGGTTGACTAAAGGTACATCAAGGGAGTGGAAGAAGTCATCAAATTCTGATAAATCAGCATCACCTTCAGAAGTATATAGAGACTGTAGAAACTTCTGAACTCTTCACTTTATCTCCCTAGGGTCTAATGATATTCCGGATGATGTATGAATTTTGGGAATTTGATGTGATGATGAAACTTGACGCAACTTGTGTGCTAATAACTTACTGGCTTTGTCTCCCTGTTCATAGTAGGTGCTCCTAGACTTGACAAGCAGCTCAGTAACTTGATCTGTTAGCAAAGTGTCAAATTCTGCTTGCAAAGTTAAGCGCTCCTTATAAATATCTGGAGATGGTGAAACGGAATATGCGTTATCTAATTGGGCAATGCGGCGTGTTAGCATGGACAATTTATCTTTTTTAAGTTTGTTCTCATATGTGGTGTAGGAAATAATTTCACCTCTAAGATAAGCTTTCAAAGTTTCCCATAGGGTAGACGCAGAGATACCTGGGGTTCTATTTGTATCCATAAAAAAGTCAATTTGGGCCGAAGCAAAGTTAATAAATTTTCGCTACTGAGTAATTGAGTGTTAAGCCGCCAAGGCGGTCTCTGATTATAGCTGTTTGAAAGACTACTCCCATAGTGACAGGGGCATGGTCCGAAACCACAATTGGATTATATAAGCACGAAGATATGGAATGGAGAAGTCTATCATCTACAAGGAAGTAGTCTATGCGCGTAAAAGTGTGGTGTACCGAAGAGAAAAAGAGTATGCCCTCCCAGATGGATTAAATGTTCTCCAAGGGTCTGAAACAGCAAAATCAGACATAAAGGTACGGACAACCCCAGCTGAGATTGATAAAGTAGTAGATTTAGTGGAGGATCGATCCAAATGTGGTCCAACCAGCAGTTAAAGTCACCGCCTATGATCAGCATATGGGAGGACATATCAGGAGTGTGGAGAAAACCGATTTGAAAAAATCCCCATTGTCCCAATTAGGACCATAAACATTAACAAGAACCACCTTTGTATCGAATAACCTACCACTGACAATTACATATCTACCATTGGGATCAGCTATCACATTAGAACATGTAAAAGGTACTGATTTGTGAAGTAAGATAGCCACCCCTCTTGACCTACTCTGAAATGAGGAATGGAACACCTGACCCACCCATCTGCACCTAAGTATTGAGTGTTGTGGTACCTTGAGATGAGTTTCTTGGAGGAAGATAATGTGAGCTTTCAACTGATGGAGGTGGTGGAGAACCTTACTGCGTTTAACTGGGTTGTTAATGCCCCTACAATTCCAAGTGAGAAAATTAAAACCATTCCCTCCAGCAGGATGAGCTACGTCAGGCTGAGTCATGTCTTAAGAGAGAGAGTACATGTTAAGGACAAGGCATAATGCAAATTAAATATTTTGGCTGACCTCAATAGTGCAAATTCAAAAACAAAAACAAGTGACAAAACACAAGAAAACAAAACACAATACAGAAGGAAAAAAACCCTCCCACAAAATCCCTCTTGCCGAAGCATCTCCCCAACTGAGATGCAAGCAAACCCCTAAATACAAAAACCTTTAGAGCAACGCATACCAACTTAGCTAGCTTACTCTTAGCTACCTGAGATTTGTGACCATTGAACTAGAATAGAGCAAATGTGGCATAAGTCGGTCTCCAATAACATTAGGACCCGAGGAAAACTAACTCAGTTAAGAGAGGTACAAAATCTATAAAGTGGCAAAATTGAACTTCAACCATGTAAACAACCAAATACTGGCAGTGCAGGCAGCTCAGATCAAAACAAAATGAAATGAGAATGACACAAATAGTAGGCAGTAATGTAAGTGGAATAAAATATATCTCCACATTATATCACCTAATGTGAGTAGTCCGCTGTATACTCATCAACATGTATTGAAAATAAAAATAAAAACCCACTACATTCAAGTGTCAACAATGAGCACTGCAAGGCTAGCTTCACTCTCCAACATGTACTGAAAATAAAAAAACAGCTGCGTTCAAATGTCAACAATGAGCACTGCAAGACCAACTTCACTAGCTAATCTGCCTACCAAGCCAGCCCGCTAACTAGCCTGCTAACCAGACCAGCCAACTGATATTTTGAGCTACAGACCCGGCGGTGGCATGACAGCTTTTTTCACCCTGTTTTTGATGAAATCGGCCGCAACAGCCGGGTCCTCAAACCTGTGTGTGGAGCTGTCCGGCAGGGTCAGTCTCAGAACCGCAGGGTAGATGAGACCATACTTCACGCCGGGACAGGCGCGCAGCTGGCGCTTCACATCCCCGAAGCTAGCCCGCTTCTTGGCCACAGCCGTGGTGTAGTCCGGAAATATCGAGACTCTTCTGCCCTTGTAGAGGAGAGGAGACGCATCTCCAGATCTCTTCAGCATGTCGTTCCGGACGTGAAAGAATGCACCCTGATGACAAATGGTCGCGGAGGTTCACCCTCCCGGGGTCGGCTCCGCAGGGTGCGATGGGCCCGGTCTAGCAGCGGCTTCTCATCCAGGCCGAGCAGCTCCTGAAGCAGCCCGGCTACGAATTCTGTCGGTCGCGGGCCCTCCACTCCCTCCGGTATTCCCAGAAGACGGATGTTGTTCCTCCGCATTCTACCTTCCAGGTCCTCGCATCTGTTGTCCAGGTATGTCACCCTAGTTGTTAGTGAGCCGACGTTCGCCTCTAGCTCGGTAATCCGAGTGCTGTGATCTGTAGCACTGCGCTCCAGCTCCGATAAAACGACTCCATGTGCGTCGAGTTTATTCTGGATCCTCTCGATAGATCTTTTAAGCTCGTCTTTGACCAGTATCATCTCTGATCTGAGAGTGGTAGCTGAAGTGTCAATCTTACCGAAAATATCGGTTTTGAGGGAGCCCATCATGGATTGTAGCATTTCCGCGGTCAGTACTGTCATGCTGTCAGCACTAGCTGTAGCACCCCGATGTTGGGAGCGGATCAGATTCAGGAGAGGGCGCAGGCTTATTGCGGCCTGCTCTTGCAGACTCCGTTTTCGGTCGATTAGATGTCATTTCACCTTCAAAGTCCTCAAATATAGTGTGAATCGTTTAAAGGACTCTTTAGACGCTTGACCACCAAAGACATGCACGATTTAGCGAGATTAAATATATAAATTTGGTCACTAACTCAGGAGCAATAGAGAAACGTGTCCTACATCCTCGACGTCCGGCCACGCCCTCCACTGAACAGGAAACTTTTAATTTGAAAAAATAATTCAAAAGGTCAGAAGTCAAGTCAAGTTTATTTATATAGCACATTTAAAACAACCAAAGTTGAACCAAAGTGCTGCACAAGCTTAAAATACAATATAAAATAAGTAACGCATATGAAAATAAAATACATGTAAAAGTAAAATAAAGGAATTAAAATGTAAACAATAAAACACGAAGAGTAAAAGTATATTTCCACAATAAATCATGGTGTCTAGCTCAACTAGAATTGAATGCCAGCGAGAAGAGGTAGGTCTTTAACCAAGATTTAAAAGTCTCTAGGGTCTGAGCAGATCTTATGTGTACTGGTAAGTTGTTCAGAGATCAGGGGCAGGAACTGCAAAGGCTCCATCACCCCTGTTCTTAAGCCTGGATCTGGGAACATGTAAGAGCATCTGGTTTGTTGACCTGAGTGCTCTGACTGGTGTATGATGATGTATAGCTCAGATAAATAAGATGGTGCCAGCCCATTTAACGACTTGAAAAAACGAGTAATAAATCTTAAACAGGATCCTAAAACAGACAGGAAGCCAATGAAAGGAGGCCGGTACAGGTGTTACGTGATCATGTCGCTTCTTTCCTGTCAGCAGGCGAGCAGCTGCATTTTGTGCAAGCTGCAGGCGACGAAGCGACGACTGAGCTACACCAACATACAAAGAGTTACAATAATCTAGACGAGAGGTAATAAATACATGAATTACCCTTTCAAGATCATTTGGAGGGAGATAGGCCTTTACTTTTCCCAGAAGTCGTAATTGAAAAAAAACTTGTTTTGACTACTGAGCTTATTTGTTATCAAAGTTAAAAGAGCTGTCAAACACCACACCAAGATTCCTAACAGAAGAGTGACTGCAGGAAGCTAAAGGGCCAAGAGCGCTATCATAACCATCCAGCAGATCAGGCTGTCCATATACAATAATTTCAGTCTTATTTTGATTTAATTTCAGCAAGTTTAACTCCATCCATGTTTTGACATCCTTTAAACAACTCAGCAAAGCCTGTATAGAATCTCTGCTGTTTGTTTTTATAGGCAGATTGATTTGCAAATCATCAGCAAAACAATGAAAAGACATATTATGTTTTTTTAAAAATGGACCCCAAGGGCAGCATATACAATGAGAAGAGAATGGGGCCCAAAATGGAGCCTTGGGGGACCCCACGGTTAAGTGGGGCCGCAGCTGAAGAGAATTGGTCTATATGGACAGAAAGGCTTCTATTTGACAGGTAAGACTTGAACCATTCTAGGGCAGTACCTTTAATGCCTACACACAGCTCAAGACGTGATAAAAGAATATTATGGTCAACCGTGTCAAAGGCAGCAGTCAGGTCCAAAAGCACCAGAACAGCGGAGTTCCCAGAGTCCAGAGCTAAAAGAAGATAATTAAAAACTCTTAAAAGGGCTGTTTCAGTGCTGTGACGTGATTTAGAACCAGACTGGAACTTTTCACAAATGCCATTAATTTCTAGATGCATTTGTAATTGTACATAAACTGCTTTCTCTAAGACTTTTGAAAAAAAGGCAGCTTAGAAATTGGCCTAAAATTAGAAAGAACAGCGGGATAAAGATTGCTCTTTTTTGTGAGGGGCTGTACTACAGCGTGTTTGAAGGCAGCAGGAACACAGCCTGAGAGAAGAGAGGTGTTTATCAAATGTACAATACAAGACCCAACAGTGGTAAGAAAGCAGAAAGCAGTTAGGGAATGATTAATAAGTTTTTCAATTTAGTCTTTCTCTGTCCACTTGTTTCTATTTTGCAACTTATTTTCTGTATTATGGAGGACATAAGAATGGGGAGCTTAAACTTAAATGGGGCATGGAATGGTGGGAAAAGGGCCTCTCTTTTCAAGCTGTGTGCTCTTAAAAAGTTAGATGTGCTTTTTGTACAAGAGACGCACAGTACCACTGATAATGAGGCTGACTGGCGGAGAGAATGGACTGGTGAGACCTTTTTAAGTCACAAAACCAGTAACAGTGGTGGAGTTGGTATTATTTTTTCCAGGAATTTTATTCCTCAGTCTGTCGAGTCTGAGGAAGTTATTAAAGGCCGCCTGTTAAAATTAACAGCAGTTTATGAACAGGTAAAAATGGTGTTTATTAATATTGATGCTCCAGTTGTGGGAGTGTAAAGGTTAGTCTTCCTGGATGTTTTAGATGAGGTTATTGAGGATTGTACCAGTGAGGACTATTTATTCATTGGTGGAGAGTTCAACTGTACTGAGGACAGCAGGTTGGACAGGAACCATGCAGAGCCTCATGCTGCCTCTCGCAGTCGTCTGGTTGGTCTTATTGAGGCTCATGAACTGTGTGATGTGTGGAAAGGGTTTCATGACAAACAGAGACAATACACCTGGACACATGTTAAGGATAAAGTGATGTCTATAGCCAGGCTTGATCGTTTCTATTGCTTGAAACATCAGTTTAATGTGTTCAAAAGTTGCATCATCAGCCCTGTCGGTTTTCCTGACCACTCACTAGTAATGGTTTCTGTCTTTATAAAATGTGTGAAATCCAATAGTGCCTACTGGCATTTTAACACAGCCTTACTGGAGGACAGAAACTTCCAGGACACTTTGTCTGTTTTTGGAGAAACCACTAGAGTACAATATCAGATTTTGTGTCTGTACAACAGTGGTGGGCTATTGGAAAAGTGCAAATAAGACATCTGTGTCAACAGTACACTCAGAATGTCACACGAACCTTAATGACTTCAGTGAAAGCTCTGGAGTCTGAAGTAGAGGAACTCCAGGGCTTGGCTGAGGCCACAGGGGACCAACACCATACTGCGGCACTCATTGTGAAAAAGTCTCGTTTGACCAACCTGCTTGGTGTTTCAGCTCAGGGCGCTTTGGTCAGGTCCCACTTTCAACATGTAGCCCAGACGGATGTCCCATCACACTTTTTCTTTGGCCTGGAGCGTAAGAATGGGCAGAAGCGGCTCATTCACAGCTTAAGATCTGACACTGGGCAGGTGCTGACTGACCATACTGCGATTCGCAAGTGTGCTGTCAGCTTCTACAGTAACCTGTTTAGCTGTGAGCATAGAGAGGAGCAGGCAGTGGCTCAGAGTTTTTATACCGATCTCCCTCAGGTGGACCAGCGGAGCAATGTAGAGTTGGAAGCAGCTCTTTCCTCTGGTGAACTCTATGCTGCTCTGCAGAGTAAGCAGAGTGGGAAAGCTCCTGGAACTGATGGTCTACCTTTTGGTTTCCACAAAATCTTTCTGGTCGGTGATCAGGGGGGATCTGCTGGCGGTGCTAAATGACAGTCTCGCCAGAGGGCATCTGCCATTGAGCTGCAGGTGGGCGGTTCTCACCTTGCTGCCCAAGAAAGGTGACCCACAGTCCATTACAAAATGGAGGCCTGTGTCACTGCTTTGCACTGATTATAAGCTCCTCTCAAAGGTGTTAGCAACCAGGCTGAGTAAAGTGATGGGACAGGTGATTCATTGTGACCAGACCTACTGTGTACCTGGCAGGTTGGTTTCAGATAACATCATTCTGATTCGAGACTTTTTAGAGATCTGTAGGCTATTTGGCCTCAATGCTGGTATCATATCCATTGATCAAGAAATAGCCTTTGATCGTGTTGAGCATGAATATCTGTGGCTCACATTGAGGGCCTTTGGTTTGGTCTTGGCTTTATTAGCAGACTTAAGGTTCTGTATTGTGACATTCAGAGTGTGCTGAAAATCAGTGGTGGTTTGAGTGCTCCTTTTCAAATGCAGAGGGGGATTAAGCAAGGCTGCGCCCTCTCGGGCATGTTATACACCATAGCATTTGAGCCGTTGTTACACAAACTCAGATCTGACCTTCGGGGTATAACTATCCCAGGTTGCAGTGCACCCTTAAAACTGCCAGCCTATGCGGATGATCTAGTAATTCTGGTGAACAGTCAGCAGGATATTGACATATTGGAGAGGGACATTGTCCAGTTTGGCTTAATATCTTCAGCCAGGGTTAACTGGATCAAAAGCAAGGCTGTCAGTGTTTGGGGTGTACTGGAGAAAAAGCTCCATTTGCCTGGGGGGTTGAATTGGAAGGTGGGGGGGATGAAATATCCGGGGGTGTTTCTGGGTGATCAGTCCGTTGTTCTTAAAAACTGGGAAATTTTTCTTGAAAAGGTCAAAGGTCGGTTGGCAAAGTGGAAGTGGATCATAATCGAGATGTCCTACAGAGGTCGAGTCCTGATCGTCCACGACTTGATATCATCAATGTTATGGCATCGCCTGTCAGTTGTTGACCCCCCACCAGGCCTGCTGTCCAAGATCAAGGCTCTTCTTGTTGACTTCTTCTGGGACAAACTGCACTGGGTGCCTCAGTGTATGCTGTACCTGCCGAGGGTTGAAGGAGGGCAGGGCCTGATCCACCTGAGCAGCAGGGGGGCTACCTTCCGTTTCCAGTTCCTGCAAAGGTTTCTGTACGTTCCTGCTGAGTTAGTGCGGAGGTCGCTGGCTTGCACCATTCTGAGCCAGCTAGTGGCCTAGGACTGGACAGATCTTTGGTTTTGATGGACTTGAAACAGCTTAACATCAAGGACCTACCTGACTTCTACTGTGGGCTGTTCAAGGTGTGGAACTTGTTAAACAAAGAGAGACTAAGACAACACAGCTCTTTGTTTTGGCTGCTCGGGAACCAATCATACATGGCTTCCGTTTCAGTGCAGTCTGTCAAGTGGGGCCAACTCTGCTGAGGTGGTTCTGTGTGTCGAATGTGGTGAATCATGGGACATGTGTTCAGCTTGCAGGCCCAGACTGGGACAATCCCGATCCTCTTGCTTCCCACTTAGAGCCGAGAACTACTCGTCCTCACTCTGCTGCTTAATAAATGGAGGGACGCTCTCACAAGCGGTGAGCGGACGCTGTTGGTCCAGCACTGTAATGGTTCTGTTAGACCTGATGAGAAGGATGTTTTCCCGTCAATGAACATTTCCCCAGATTTTAAGGACTGTACAGGACCTCTTTTAAAAAGTGAGAATCCCTCTGTGTTTTCTTTTCAGGGTCCAAATAGAAGGTCAGTGTACAAAATGTATGTTAAAGTTCTGCACAGGGACAAATTAAATGGTAAACCTGACACCCCATGGAGGGCTCACTTCGGTCAGGGTGACAGTGGTGGTGCTGAGTGGAGAGCGCTGTGCAAACCACCATTGGCCAAAAGAGCTGCAGACCTGCAGTGGAGGGTTTACAGGGGTCGTGGCTGTTAATGCTTTTGTCTCTGTTATTAATTCTGAGGTTAGCCCTGAGTGTCCATTTTGCGCTGATGGTGAAAGTGTCTTTCATTGCTTCATGGAATGTTGTCGACTGCGGCCACTGTTTACATTAGTGGAAAAGGTTTTGGGTTGTTTGGGGAGGTCTTTTCCAAACCCACGTTCGTTCTGGGCTACAGGTTCTCTCAGAAAGACCAGGCCAAATGCAGCTTCTTAATGTCGTTCTGGGGAGTGCAAAGATGGCCGTGTACCTGAGCAGAAGAACCAGAATGGAGGACGCTGAGGAGGAGGATGATGATGATGATGATGATGATGCTGATGATGATGATGATGATGATGATGATGATGATGATGATGCTGTCTTTGTGTTTATGAAAATGTTAAGAGCTTGTTTGAAAGTAGATGTTTGCTACTTCAAATTGGTGGAGGATGTGGGAAGTGTTGGCAGTGTGTGGTGTTGTAAAGATGTGCTTTGCTGTGTTGTGGATGGTGAGCTGGTCTTGGGGAGCGTCCTGAGACGATCTGCATTCTGTCAGTCTGACCTTACTGACCATGCTGGTCTTCCTGTTGTCATTTGCTTTTGATTTTTATTAACCTATTGTTGAAAGTCCCTTTCTCTCTGTCTCTTTGTCTCTGTCTCCGGTCTCTGTGTCTCTGTCTCTGTCTGTCTCTCTCCTGTCTCCCTGTCTCTCTCTCTGTCTCTCTCTGTCTCTGTCTCTCTGTGTCTCTCTCTCCTGTCTCTCTCTCTCTCTCTCTCTCTCTCTCTCTCTCTCTCTCTCTCTCTCTGTGTCTCTGTCTGTCTCTCTCCTGTCTCTCTGTCTCTCTCTCTGTCTCTCTCTATCTCTCTCTCTCTCTCTCTCTCTCTCTCTCTCTCTCTCTCTCTCTCTCTCTCTCTCTCTCTGTCTCTGTCTGTCTCTCTCCTGTCTCTCTGTCTCTCTCTCTGTCTCTCTCTGTCTCTGTCTCTCTCTCCTGTCTCTCTCTCTCTCTGTCTCTCTCTCTGTTTCTGTCTGTCTCTCTCCTGTCTCTCTCTCTCTCTCTCTCTCTCTCTCTCTCTCTCTCTCTCTCTCTCTCTCTCTCTCTCTCTCTCTCTCTCTCTCTCTTGCTTTCTCTTTCTCTCTCTCTCTCTCTCTTTCTCTCTCTCTCTCTCTCTCCTTCTCTCTCGCTCTCTCTCTCTCTGCATGCGGGAAGGTTGGGTACGTCAGCGTGAGTGAGGGCGTTGAATGAGCTTGAGCGTGTTTTTTGGATTAATTCACTTGTTCTCTACTGCTTTCACTTTTCTTTTCTTTTCTTTTCTTTTCTTCACTCCATGGTAATGTGAGAGAAGTTTAATTTTACTTCGTCGTTGGTGCTTGGGAAGTGACAGGAGTAGCTGGTGGGAGGTTGGTGGTGTGCAGTATGGCGCCCCCGCCTGGTGAGGGCTCGCCTCCCCTGTCTATCAGACACGGGGTTAGAGTGGTGGTGGACCCGTGGTACACTGTGGAACAGGTTCTCCTGGCTGCAGGAGAACAGGTCGGCTATGAGAACATCACCTACGGGTCTCGGATGAACAAAGCCGTGGTGGCTTTTCTCCGAGAGGAGCGTTTAGTCCCCCTGCTGGTCGAGAGAGGCCTGGTGCTGGACGATCTGTTTGTAGCCGTCTCGCCATTGTTTGTGCCGTCGACACGTGTTACCGTGTCAGGCGTACCTCCGTTTATCCCGAACGAGCTCCTTGAAGGAGAACTGAGTGGTTTCGGGAAGTTTGCTGGCGGGTTCAGAACAGTCCGTCTGGGTTGTGGCGCCGCCAGACTGCAGCATGTTAACTCCCTGCGGAGGCAGGCCTTCATGTATTTAAATGACCCCTCAGAACATCTACAAGTGTCATTTAAGGTCAAATACGAACACGGCTTCTACACTTTGTACGCGAGTTCTGGCAGCATGAAGTGTTTTGAGTGCGGCGATGTCGGCCACAAACGTTCATCCTGCCCGCACAGGGAGCCCACAGCGGGCAGCAGTACAGGCGAGCCGCCGCCAGGAGGCGCCGCTGAGGGCGGTAGCCCGCAAACGGCGCAGCAGGCGGTAGGAGACACCGTAACCGGTGATCCACAACCTGGTACGGAAGGAAATGTACCAACTGAGCAGGACAGCAATACTGTAAATGATGGTAATCTGAGAGGTACTGAAGCACAGGATGCGGATGTATGCAGAGACGAAGGACAGACAGAACCAGCGGGAGACAGTCACCCAGCCGAGGCTGAGAGTCAGGTCTCTGCAACAGGTGAGTCACCCTGTGAAGACGCTGGAAATGAAGATTAGGACATGTTAGAGGATGATGGCCTATCTCAGTTTGCTGATATTGTGTCGCAAGGTGATCAGCAGTCATACTCATTGAAAGAGATTAATGATTTCCTTGACGAAACCTATGGCAGACAGTCTGTGGATGTAACAGATTTCTTCTCGGATGTGGACAGGTTTGTTAGTTCTGTTATGAAGATTAGAAAAACAGCTGGATATGAAGAGCTCAGTAAGCAGAAGAGGTTTCGTCTGAAGAAGATTCTGACGAAACTCAGGAAAGAAAAGCGAGGAAAAGTTTCTTTACATGTACAAAACTGAAATATATGTGATACACAAAAGGTGTTTTATTTTCTCTCTTGGAAAGTTTTCACTGTCTCATCCTTCCTTTTCTCTCTTCTTTTAATGGACGGTTTGCGAGTAGGGAGTCTAAATATTAACGGAGGACGGGATTAGAGTTAAGCGAGGTGTGGTAGCTGAGCTGATTAGAGCTAATAACATAGATGTGCTCCCCCTACAGGAAACACACAGCTCTGCAGACAACGAGATAGAGTGGGGAATGAGTTGGGCAGGCCAGGCTTTTTTGAGCCATGGTACCAACTTTAGTGCAGGTGTAGCTGTTCTCTTCTCGCAGCGCCTCCTTTTGACAAATGTTTTGACATGTGAAGTGGAGCAGGGCAGGATCCAGGTAGTTCAGGCAGCAATCCGAGAAATACCTTTTGTGTTTATAAACGTGTATGCTTATAATACAGGCACTGATCGCTTGAGATTGTTTAGCAAACTGAGGGATAAACTCAAACAATTTAATAGTGGCTCAATCATAGTGGTGGGAGGAGACTGGATTGCACTACACACCCTACAGTTGACAGAAACTCAGAAGAGCCCCATCCACCGTCAGCTTCTTTTCTGTCCACTGTGGTCGCAGAAAACGACCTTACGGATGTTTGAAGGACACTTAATCCAACAGTTAGGCAATACACATGGGTAAAAGCTGCGGAGGGTAGTGTGAGGGCAGCCAGGTTGGACAGGATTTACCTCAATCAAACATACAGCAACAGGTTGATTAAGTCCACGATATCACCTGTGGGATTTTCAGATCACCATTTAGTAGTGGCAGATTTTTCTTTACAAGTTCAATTTCGACACTGTTCCCACTGGCACTTCGACGTGCGGCTAACGCAGGATAAAGCCTTCTGTCAGTTCTTCTCTGACTCCTGGAGTCATTGGAGGCTGAGGAGGAGGGATTTTGAGAGCTTAGCTCGATGGTGGGAGGTAGGAAAAACACAAATTAGTAGTCTATGTCAGCAATACAAACAACACACTCTCGGTGTCGAGAAACTTTGTCTTGATGAATTAGAGAGAGAAATTAGGATATTAGAAGGCGAAGTAATTATTGGACATGATGGTGACAGCAGCACTTGGGAAAGTAGGAGGAAGGCTTTAGGTAGGTTCCTACATGAGAGAGCAAAGGGCGCTTTAATCAGGACCCGACTTGCCACCATCAAAGACATAGATGCTCCAACTTCTTTTTTCTTTAAACTTGAGAGGAAAATTAGAAAGAACAATGTGATGATGCACCTCAAACTTCCCAGTGGGGAAATTACAACTGATCCATCAGAGATGAGGAAGTTGGCCATAGACTTCTACAGCAGCCTGTTCAGTGCGGAGACCTGTGACTGTGACTGTGTGGGGGAGATAGTGGAGGGACTGCCTCAGCTGGGTGAAACACAGGTGACTTCGCTGGAGTCCCCTGTCTCCTTTGATGAGATGTCTGCGGCGGTTCAGCAGCTCAGCTGTGGCAAAGCCTCTGGAGTTGATGGACTTCCTTCAGAGTTCTACAAGACGTTTTGGACTCAAATTGGACGAGACTTACACGATGTTTTTAAAGAATGTTTGAACTCTGGAACTCTACCTTTGAGTTGTAGAAGGGCTGTCCTGACACTGCTACCAAAAAAGGGAGATCTTGGCCTACTGAAAAACTGGAGGCCAGTTTCATTGTTGTGTACTGACTATAAGATCCTTGCAAAATGCTTTTCAAATAGACTCAAACAGTGTATTGACACGGTTGTACATTACAGCCAGACGTACTGTGTTCCTGACCGTACAATTAAGGATAATCTTTTTTTGATACGTGACATTATTGCCATATCTAAGCTCCAGGAGCTGGATGTTGGCCTGCTTTCCTTAGATCAAGAGAAGGCTTTTGACAGGATAGATCATTGCTATCTGTTCAAAACACTTAAAGGTTTTGGTTTTGGGGATAAATTTGATAACTGGATCAAGTTGTTGTATTCCGCAGCCAGTGTTCTGTTGAAGGTAGGAGGTGGACTCAGCCGACCTGTCTCTGTTAGGAGAGGTATCAGACAGGGTTGTTCCTTATCTGGGATGCTGTACTCCCTGGCCATTGAACCACTTTTATTTCAGCTCAGGCAGGGGCTCCCAGGGCTAACCTTTTCAGGGAAGATCACCACTGCAGTTAGCTTATCAGTATACGCTGATGATGTCACGGTTTTCATAACAACCCAAAACGATGTACAATTTCTCAAGCAGAAGTTGGCCTTATACGAACAAGCTTCCTCTGCAAAAGTTAATTGGTCAAAATCCGAGGGCCTCTTGCTGGGGGAGTGGAACAATAGAGAAAAGCCGACATTACCTGCAGGGCTGCAGTGGAAAACAGAAGGGATAAAATGCCTAGGTGTCTTTCTAGGCAGTGACCGCTTCCTGAGCAAAAACTGGGAGGGTTTAACCGAGAAGGTCAGTGCCCGATTGTCTAGGTGGACTTGGATCCAGCCTCAGTTGTCCTATAGGGGGAGAGTCTTGATTGTTAACAACTTGATTGCCTCGATGTTCTGGCACCGGTTTACAGTTGTAGAACCTCCGGACACGCTCATACGGGAAGTACAGAAGATGCTGGTGGACTTCTTCTGGGGAGACTTTCACAGGATCAAGTCTGCTGTACTGTTCCTACCAGTGCTGGAAGGAGGCCAGGGCCTGATTGACCTCCGCAGTCGCATCATGGCCTTTCGCCTTCAAACTGTGCAGCGCCTTTTATACCATGAGCAGCGACTTTGGAGTGAAACAGCGTCTGTGTTGCTTCGGAGGGTCATGAACCTGAACTATGACAAACACCTGTTCTTTCTGGACCTGGCTGGCATGGATTTCACGACAACACCCTTCTATCAATCTGTTCTCCACGCTTGGGGAATGGTCTTGTGCACCAACAGGGACTAGTCCCAGCTCTATGGCAGTGTCGGGGAGGAACCACTGTTCCATAACCCACTGATATGCTGCAGGATGCTCAGCTCCGCAAGTGTACAGAGATCCCTCATAAGAGCTGGACTTACGAAATTAGCGTGTCTCAGATCAGGAGGACAGTGGAAGACGGCGGGCATTTTGAGCCAAGAGACTGGCTTTAAATCTCTTCGTTTGATGGAGAGATTGTTGGGAGAAGTGATCAGTGCACTTCCTGGCTTCTTCAGGGAGGTACTAGGAGCGGAGTGTGGAGAGGATCAGCCAGCTATGCTGCCTGTCTTTCCATCCTTGTCAGTCCGTGCGGCAGTGGAGGAGCAGCAAGAAGTGAAGGGGGCCATTCTGTCCTTCAAAACGCCAGAACTACATGACCTCTCGAGCACGTCACAGAAGGCCTTGTATGCAGTCACTGTAAAGGTTCTCAACAGAACATCACTAGCCGGCGTGCAGGAGTCGAGGTGGTTGAGTTTGTTGGCACCAGGCTCATCCCCCAGGGGCAGCTGGAGGTCCCTGTACAAACCCCCCCATAGAGAAACGCACTGCGGATCTACAGTGGAGGGTGGTGCACGGGGCTGTGGCTACGAACAGACATGTGGCACACTTTGATCCTAGGGTAGGGAGTCAATGCTCTTTCTGCAATGATGAGGAAACCCTACAGCACTTATGGCTCAGATGTCCCAGGTTGGGCCCTCTTTTCTCTGTACTGCAGCGGTGGCTCAGAGGTTTAGGAGAGGTTCTTGCGGACAGCCTGTTTGTCTTTGGTCCGAGGTACATGGCAGCACAGTGCAGACGTATCACCTTGGTTAATTTTTTGATAGGACAGGCGAAAATGAGCATTTGGCTTAGCAGAAGGAACAAGATGAAAGGCACAGGGTCCACAGACGCCATGCTCATGTTCAGGGGTCTAGTGGCTGCTCGGCTGAAAATAGAGTTCATGTTCTTCAACCTTAGTTCAAACCTAGAAGGATTTATTTCTATGTGGGGACATGGGGATGTGCTGTGCACAGTGGAAGACCAAGTGCTTATTCTTAGTCTTTGAAAAAAGGGGAAATAGGGGGAAGGTGTATCCTTTGTTTTTACTGTGTATGGCGATTGTTGTGTTTTTCCACTATGTATATGAGTTTTTGTGTTGATGTTATCTTGATGTGACTGAAGAATTGGAACATTAAAGGCTTGGTTAAAGGTCAAAGGTCTCTCTCCCTGTCTGTCTCTTTTCTCTCTCTGTCTCTCTCTCTCCTGTCTCTGTCTCTCTCTCTATCTCGCTCTCCTGTCTCTCTCTCTCTCTCTCTCTCTCTCTCTCCTGTCTCTCTCTCTCTGTCTGTCTCTTCTCTCTCTCTCTGTCTCTCTCTCTCTCTATCTCTCTCTCCTGTCTGTCTCTCTCTGTCTGTCTCTCTCTCTCTCTCTATCTCCCTCTCCTGTCTCTCTGTCTCTGTCGCTCTGTCTCTGTCTTCTCTCTCTCCTGTCTTCTCTGTCTCTCTCTCATTTCATTTCAATTCAGTTCAATATGTGCTTTACTGGCATGCCATACGTTTGTGTACATATTGCCGAAGCATGTGAAACAACAACAACACGACACGACAATGATTATAATAATGGTCTCTCTCTCTGTGTCTCTCTGTCTCTCTCTCTCTCGCTCTCTCTGTCTGTCTGTCTCTCTCCCCCACATCTGGGTTCAAGAGAAAAATACTGGAGTAAGGGACTGGACTGTACCAACTGGTCTACGCGGCGGGGGGGGGGTCAGTCGTGTGTGCACAGTGTTCGTATTTCTCGGCTGCACATCAAACGGCCGTGTCCCGCGTCCCGTGTCCCGTGTCCCCCCTCGGACCTCAGCGTCCAGGACGGACGTCAAGGTGTCTGTTGTGTCCGGGCGAGCGTGGAGCACGTACGGCCCCGCGGCCCCCCCCACCCCCCTCCGGAGTGGTTCGCTCCGTGAGCGCTGCGTGTCGGCGGCCAAACCGAGGCGAGACGCTCCAAACGGGGAGACGCGCTCCGCCGCTCCGCCTGCTCCTCCAGGAGGAGACTTACCGACTGGTCTGGATTACTCTGACCCACATCCCGCTGCTCTTCTGCCCGCTGTTCATGTGAGCCAGACGCGGCGGCCGCGGAGACCGATTCCCGGAGATTCTGTCCAGGTAGGCAGGAGGAGGCCGCCGGAGAAACGCTGCGGCGAAAACGCCTCGTTTTCTCCTCTCCCCCTCTCCCTCTCTCCCCCTCTCCCCCTCTCCCCATCCACTCCGCTCCGTCCTTTATTCCGCACGCGTCTCTTTCTGCTGCTGTGATGCGCGCGTTGAATATGTGGGTAGAAACCGCGTTTTCAAGCTGCAACTGTGTGTGTGTGTGTGTGTCTTTTCACGGTGGAATGTGTGTGTGTGAGAGGGAGGGAGAGAGAGGGAGAGAGGGAGAGAGAGAGGGAGAGAGGGAGAGAGGGGGAGAGAGGGGGAGAGAGGGAGAGAGAGAGAGAGGGAGAGAGGGGGAGAGAGGGGGAGAGAGGGAGAGAGGGGGAGAGAGGGGGAGAGAGAGAGACAGGGAGAGAGAGAGACAGGGAGAGAGGGGGAGAGAGAGAGGGAGACAGGGAGAGGGAGAGAGGGGGAGAGAGAGGGAGAGGGGTGACCGCGGAGGATCCGTGTAAGAACAAAGGGGGTAGGGAACCAGTCGGATCCTCGGCTGAACGCCGCAGACGCGGCGGAGGCAGAAACCACAGAGACCCTCCGACACGTTCCGTCTGCTCCGCTCATGGAGGAGGAACACGGAGAAACCTCCTCCTCCTCCTCCTCCTCCTCCTCCTCCTCCTCCTCCGTGTGAGAGAGGCGCCCCGTCCTCCGTGCGCAGGAAAACGCCAGCACAGCGTCTGAGATCGCCAAACTACCCATCGATGATCAGCGGGAGGAAATAAAACGTGGCCAGCAGTCCAGCGTGGACCCGGCACAACGTGGTCTGGGTGGAGGAGGAGGGAGGGGGTCTGAAGGGCTTCGGACACACGAACCGCGTCCATGTGGGCTGTGCCCGGCAGAACGTGGTCTGTGTGGAGGAGGGAGGGGGTCTGAAGGGCTTCGGACCCACGAACCGCGTCCATGTGGGCTGTGCCCGGCAGAACGTGGTCTGTGTGGAGGAGGGAGGGGGTCTGAAGCGCTTCGGACCCACACGAACCGCGTCCATGTGGGCTGTGCCCGGCAGAACGTGGTCTGAGTGGAGGAGGGGAGGGGGTCTGAAGGGCTTCGGACCCACACGAACCGCGTCCATGTGGGCGGTGCTTTCGATCGAGGCGTAGCAAAATACGCTACCAACAGTCGCGACTGTGGATCAGCACACAGCGGCAGCCTGCCGCCCGGGTCCCGCTGCTCCGCCCGGAGCAGCCTCCCTCCCTCCCTCCCTGCTCCTCCTCCTCCTCCCGGCGGCCTCTTCTCCTCTCTTCGCTGCCACGGACAGGGCCGGGCTGCCGTGCACAACTGTCCAACGCACGCACACGCGGCACACGCGCACACATCTGTAGCGGTTCCCGAGTGGCTGTGACGTCACTTAGCGTCGGGGAGGAGGAGGAGGAGGAGGAGGAGGGCGCATGGGGAGGAAGGCTTTCACCTCAACACCTTCCGTTTGACACTTCAGGGAGCTGTTGGACTGTCATCAGACCAACAGGAAGTAGGTCAAAGGTCAGGGCCGCACCGCCCTGCCTGAACAGGTATCCCCTGAAATTAGGAGGATGACAGAGGCATGGCGGGAAAATAAACGGAAGTTCATGTGTAGGAAGAAGGCCACGCGCTGCTTCTCACATGTCTGTAGGAGGTAAACAACGAGCTCAGCGTCTCCATGGCGACGTCCTCTCATCACCATCACCTTCTCACGCCGCCATGTAGATCCACCGGTCCTGATGTGACTCACACACTGCCCCCCCCCCCCCCCGCAAACACACACACACACACACCTGCCCTTTAAGCCCTGTGGGTGTGTGTGTGTGTGTGTGTGTGTGTGTGTGTGTGTATAAAGTGTGTGTAACTTAATACAAACCACTTTGTCAGGCTGGTAGCTACTGAGAGCCTGTCTGCATGCTGCCTCACCACCATTCACACGACTACACACTACAGCTGCATGCTCACACACACACACACACACACACACACACACACACACACACACACACACACATTCACACGACTACACACTACAGCTGCATGCTCACACACACACACACATTCACACGACTACACACTACAGCTGCATGCTCACACACACACACACACACCCATTCACACGACTACACACTACAGCTGCATGCTCACACACACACACACACACACATTCACACGACTACACACTACAGCTGCATGCTCACACACACACACACATTCACACGACTACACACTACAGCTGCATGCTCACACACACACACACACACACACACACACACACACACACACACACACACACACCCATTCACACGACTACACACTACAGCTGCACGCACACACACACACACACCCATTCACACGACTACACACTACAGCTGCACGCACACACACACACACACCCATTCACACGACTACACACTACAGCTGCATGCTCACACACACACACACACACACACATTCACACGACTACACACTACAGCTGCATGCTCACACACACACACACACACACACACCCATTCACACGACTACACACTACAGCTGCATGCTCACACACACACACCCATTCACACGACTACACACTACAGCTGCATGCTCACACACACACACACACCCATTCACACGACTACACACTACAGCTGCATGCTCACACACACACACACACACACACACACACACACACACACACACACACACATTCACACGACTACACACTACAGCTGCATGCTCACACACACACACACACACCCATTCACACGACTACACACTACAGCTGCATGCTCACACACACACACACACACACATTCACACGACTACACACTACAGCTGCATGCTCACACACACACACACACACACACACACACACACCCATTCACACGACTACACACTACAGCTGCACGCACACACACACACACACCCATTCACACGACTACACACTACAGCTGCACGCACACACACACACACACCCATTCACACGACTACACACTACAGCTGCATGCTCACACACACACACACACACACACATTCACACGACTACACACTACAGCTGCATGCTCACACACACACACACACACACACACCCATTCACACGACTACACACTACAGCTGCATGCTCACACACACACACCCATTCACACGACTACACACTACAGCTGCATGCTCACACACACACACACACACACCCATTCACACGACTACACACTACAGCTGCATGCTCACACACACACACACACACACACACACACACACACACACACACACACACACACACACACACACACACACCCCTCATTCACACTACTGTACAGCTGCATGCTCTCTCTCTCTCACACACACACACACACACACATACACACACACACACACACACACAGCGTAGCTGCTACCAGATTGGAACAGCGTTTCAGAAACACGTCATTGTTTACTCACACACTAAAGGAAACCAGCCCTCTCTTTCAAACACACAACTATACAGCTGTACAACTATACAACTGTAAAACTGTACAACTATACAACTGTAAAACTGTACAGCTATACAACTGTAAAACTGTACAACTATACAACTGTAAAACTGTACAGCTATACAACTGTAAAACTGTACAGCTATACAACTGTAAAACTGTACAACCATACAACTGTAAAACTGTACAGCTATACAACTGTAAAACTGTACAACTATACAACTGTAAAACTGTACAACTATACAACTGTAAAACTGTACAACCATACAACTGTAAAACTGTACAGCTATACAACTGTAAAACTGTACAGCTATACAACTGTAAAACTGTACAACTATACAACTGTAAAACTGTACAACTATACAACTGTAAAACTGTACAGCTATACAACTGTAAAACTGTACAGCTGTACAACTGTACAACTATACAACTGTACAGCTATACAAATGTACAACTATAAAACTGTACAGCTATAAAACTGTACAGCTGTACAACTATACCACTGTAGAACTTTAGGCTGCTGAACAGTGCGGTGACAGACCACAGCTGAGTCAGCACAGCACCTGAACTCTGTACTGGACAGAGAGTAAAGACTGCCCTAATCAAAAATACCGTAATGACGAAAGATGAAGTAGTTTTCCACTACGTGTTACTCATCCTCACCCTCACCCTCATCCTCATCATCATCACGCTTCATAATGTTTACAGAGTGCTCAGACTGCTAACATAGTACCACAGTACACACTGATACACATGGTACACAGACAACAGTACCTCTAACAATACTAACCTAGTACCACAGTACATGCTGATATACAGTGAGGTGCAGTGAGGTCAGTGGCTGGGTAGGCAGTGAGGTGTGGTGAGGTCAGTGGCTGGGTAGGCAGTGAGGTGTGGTGAGGTCAGTGGCTGGGTAGGCAGTGAGGTGTGGTGAGGTCAGTGGCTGGGTAGGCAGTGAGGTGTGGTGAGGTCAGTGGCTGGGTAGGCAGTGAGGTGTGGTGAGGTCCGTGGCTGGATAGGCAGTGAGGTGTGGTGAGGTCAGTGGCTGGGTAGGCAGTGAGGTGTGGTGAGGTCAGTGGCTGGGTAGGCAGTGAGGTGTGGTGAGGTCCGTGGCTGGATAGGCAGTGAGGTGTGGTGAGGTCAGTGGCTGGGTAGGCAGTGAGGTGTGGTGAGGTCAGTGGCTGGGTAGGCAGTGAGGTGTGGTGAGGTCCGTGGCTGGGTAGGCAGTGAGGTGTGGTGAGGTCAGTGGCTGGGTAGGCAGTGAGGTGTGGTGAGGTCAGTGGCTGGGTAGGCAGTGAGGTGTGGTGAGGTCAGTGGCTGGGTAGGCAGTGAGGTGTGGTGAGGTCAGTGGCTGGGTAGGCAGTGAGGTGTGGTGAGGTCAGTGGCTGGGTAGGCAGTGAGGTGTGGTGAGGTCAGTGGCTGGGTAGGCAGTGAGGTGTGGTGAGGTCCGTGGCTGGGTAGGCAGTGAGGTGTGGTGAGGTCAGTGGCTGGGTAGGCAGTGAGGTGTGGTGAGGTCCGTGGCTGGATAGGCAGTGAGGTGTGGTGAGGTCCGTGGCTGGGTAGGCAGTGGGCATTCTCAAATCCAAATGACATCCTTTTGTGCTTTCTAATGTTCTATATCAATCTGATCCTTCTTCATTCTTCCAACTGCCACAGAATTCTAGAATATTGTGCCCCCTGGCTGAACTACATCCCAAATGAAAACCTAAACAAAAATATAGTCAGAATATATACGAAGTACTTTTTCTGGTTTCATATGGTTGTTGATAGCTGTGAAATGATTAAGTAACACCACTGCCTTATCTTGGAGCTCCCAAACCATTGTGGGTTTTTACCACAACATTTATGGTAAAAACATCTAATTTATTAAGTGTAAAATATCCAAATACATATATTTAAATTATGTACCATTTCATTAATTCATGACCAGTATTATGCATATAGTAAAATGACTGATAGCAGAACTGAGACGGAATTCATGCAAATAAACTGGGGGCTGGGGTGACAGAACGGTGACGTCATATGTATTGAGGTCACCTATAGATCAATTAAAAACACTAATTTTGGGTTAACACATGAAAGTAGCAGTTAGTCACTTAGGGCATGCTGTTACCCAACACCATGTAGAAGCATACTTATAAGATCCAGTGTCATCAGCATCTTAGGAGACAAACGTATAAGATCCAGTGTCATCAGCATATTAGGAGACAAACGTATAAGATACAGTGTCATCAGCATATTAGGAGACAAACTTATAAGATAGAGTGTCATCAGCATATTAGGAGACAAACGTATAAGATAGAGTGTCATCAGCATATTAGGAGACAGGTGGTGAGAAGGTAAACATACAACAGCATGTATCCCATCATTACTGCTTCTCCTGTGCAGTTACATCCCAGTCCAGTTCAGCTACATCATATAACAACTTGTACACATTTTAAAATGTAAATCAACATCATCACAAGCATGGTATAGTGAAAGTGAACAGTAAATATTATTTATGAGTAATAATGCAGGACAGCATTCTATGAAAAAGTCAAATTTAGAGAATAAAATCAAATTAAAAATCATATTTATATGTTCACTTGTCCAACACAGCCACATTACACAAAGAACACGTTTACACATTATTTTAATTTAACACTGCCACTAGCACCTTAAGCTACGCAATATGCACGCGTAAACTCCAAAATTCACGACGTTAAAGGCAATCCTGAAAAAAGCAGTGTACCCGTCCCACTGAAAACATAGGCGAGCTTGTGTGCTATACAGCGTTTCACTCTAACAAGTTTAAGGACTTAAAAAGGACAAGGACATAAAAATATCATTAAAATACGTCATAACACAACATACTTGTAACTAGAGTGAGATTTTGATATGTTGTTATGAATTTGTTGTATGGTTACTTTGATTAAATTATCATAGGGTAGGCACTGCCCACCCTGCCTACCCTGACCACACGTCATTGGCTGATACACATGGTGCACAGACAACAGTAGCTCTAACAGTACTAACATACTACCACAGTACATACTGATACACATGGTACACAGACAACAGTAGCTCTAACAGTACTAATATACTACCACAGTACATACTGATACACATGGTACACAGACAACAGTAGCTCTAACAGTACTAACATACTACCACAGCACATACTGATACACATGGTACACAGACAACAGTAGCTCTAACAGTACTAACATACTACCACAGTACATACTGATACACATGTTGCACAGACAACAGTAGCTCTAACAGTACTAATATACTACCACAGTACATACTGATACACATGGTACACAGACAACAGTACCTCTAATAGTACTAACATACTACCACAGTACATACTGATACACATGGTGCACAGACAACAGTAGCTCTAACAGTACTAACATACTGCCACAGTACATACTGATACACATGGTACACAGACAACAGTAGCTCTAACAGTACTAATATACTACCACAGTACATACTGATACACATGGTGCACAGACAACAGTAGCTCTAACAGTACTAACATACTACCACAGTACATACTGATACACATGGTACACAGACAACAGTAGCTCTAACAGTACTAATATACTACCACAGTACATACTGATACACATGGTGCACAGACAACAGTAGCTCTAACAGTACTAATATACTACCACAGTACATACTGATACACATGGTACACAGACAACAGTAGCTCTAACAGTACTAACATACTACCACAGTACATACTGATACACATGGTACACAGACAACAGTAGCTCTAACAGTACTAATATACTACCACAGTACATACTGATACACATAGTGCACAGACAACAGTAGCTCTAACAGTACTAATATACTACCAAAGTACATACTGATACACACAGGTCACAGTTGTTGGTACTTGTAATTTTGTGATAAGACACTTCTGAGGGCAAATATGCAGTTGGTGAAGAGATGGAGGGTCCACATTTAATACACGTGTAATACATGTTTAATACACGTTTAATGCATATTTCCAAACATCACTCCATTTAGGGGATCAAACTGAAAATGGATGTATGAAAATAGGCTAAGACCATTAAATGGTTAATGAGATGTGCGCACACACACACACACACACACACACACACACACACACACACACACACACACACACACACACACACACACTTAACCCACCTTGCTGTCTTTCTTACCCACCGTGTGTGTTTCCATACTGGCTCCTCACTATTTATGATGGAAAATGTCTGAATGTCCACGTTGTCATCCTCTATTTCATGTTGTCACCCTCTTTTACATGTTGTCACCCTCTTTTTCATGTTGTCACCCTCTTTTTCATGTTGTCACCCTCTAGTTCATGTTGTCACCCTCTATTTCATGTTGTCACCCTCTTTTTCATGTTGTCACCCTCTAGTTCATGTTGTCACCCTCTATTTCATGTTGTCACCCTCTTTTTCATGTTGTCACCCTCTAGTTCATGTTGTCACCCTCTTTTTCATGTTGTCACCCTCTAGTTCATGTTGTCATCCTCTATTTCATGTTGTCACCCTCTTTTACATGTTGTCACCCTCTTTTTCATGTTGTCACCCTCTTTTACATGTTGTCACCCTCTTTTTCATGTTGTCACCCTCTAGTTCATGTTGTCACCCTCTATTTCATGTTGTCACCCTCTAGTTCATGTTGTCACCCTCTTTTTCATGTTGTCACCCTCTTTTTCATGTTGTCACCCTCTTTTTTCATGTTGTCATCCTCTATTTCATGTTGTCACCCTCTTTTTCATGTTGTCACCCTCTAGTTCATGTTGTCACCCTCTAGTTCATGTTGTCACCCTCTATTTCATGTTGTCACCCTCTTTTTCATGTTGTCACCCTCTAGTTCATGTTGTCATCCTCTATTTCATGTTGTCACCCTCTTTTACATGTTGTCACCCTCTTTTTCATGTTGTCACCCTCTATTTCATGTTGTCACCCTCTTTTTCATGTTGTCATCCTCTACTTCATGTTGTCACCCTCTTTTACATGTTGTCACCCTCTTTTTCATGTTGTCACCCTCTATTTCATGTTGTCACCCTCTTTTTCATGTTGTCACCCTCTAGTACATGTTGTCACCCTCTCATGTTGTCACCCTCTAGTTCATGTTGTCACCCTCTTTTTCTTGTTGTCACCCTCTAGTTCATGTTGTCACCCTCTATTTCATGTTGTCACCCTCTTTTTCATGTTGTCACCCTCTAGTTCATGTTGTCATCCTCTATTTCATGTTGTCACCCTCTTTTACATGTTGTCACCCTCTTTTTCATGTTGTCACCCTCTTTTACATGTTGTCACCCTCTTTTTCATGTTGTCACCCTCTAGTTCATGTTGTCATCCTCTATTTCATGTTGTCACCCTCTTTTACATGTTGTCACCCTCTTTTTCATGTTGTCACCCTCTTTTACATGTTGTCACCCTCTTTTTCATGTTGTCACCCTCTAGTTCATGTTGTCACCCTCTTTTTCATGTTGTCACCCTCTTTTTCATGTTGTCACCCTCTTTTTCATGTTGTCACCCTCTAGTTCATGTTGTCATCCTCTATTTCATGTTGTCACCCTCTTTTACATGTTGTCACCCTCTTTTTCATGTTGTCACCCTCTTTTACATGTTGTCACCCTCTTTTTCATGTTGTCACCCTCTAGTTCATGTTGTCACCCTCTTTTTCTTGTTGTCACCCTCTAGTTCATGTTGTCACCCTCTATTTCATGTTGTCACCCTCTTTTTCATGTTTTCACCCTCTAGTTCATGTTGTCATCCTCTATTTCATGTTGTCACCCTCTTTTTCATGTTGTCACCCTCTAGTTCATGTTGTCACCCTCTATTTCATGTTGTCACCCTCTTTTTCATGTTGTCATCCTCTAGTTAATGTTGTCATCCTCTATTTCATGTTATCACCCTCTTTTACATGTTGTCACCCTCTTTTTCATGTTGTCACCCTCTAGTTCATGTTGTCACCCTCTTTTTCATGTTGTCACCCTCTTTTTCATGTTGTCACCCTCTTTTTCATGTTGTCACCCTCTAGTTCATGTTGTCATCCTCTATTTCATGTTGTCACCCTCTTTTACATGTTGTCACCCTCTTTTTCATGTTGTCACCCTCTTTTACATGTTGTCACCCTCTTTTTCATGTTGTCACCCTCTAGTTCATGTTGTCACCCTCTTTTTCTTGTTGTCACCCTCTAGTTCATGTTGTCACCCTCTATTTCATGTTGTCACCCTCTTTTTCATGTTTTCACCCTCTAGTTCATGTTGTCATCCTCTATTTCATGTTGTCACCCTCTTTTTCATGTTGTCACCCTCTAGTTCATGTTGTCACCCTCTATTTCATGTTGTCACCCTCTTTTTCATGTTGTCATCCTCTAGTTAATGTTGTCATCCTCTATTTCATGTTGTCACCCTCTTTTACATGTTGTCACCCTCTTTTTCATGTTGTCACCCTCTTTTACATGTTGTCACCCTCTTTTTCATGTTGTCACCCTCTAGTTCATGTTGTCACCCTCTTTTTTCATGTTGTCACCCTCTTTTACATGTTGTCATCCTCTATTTCATGTTGTCACCCTCTTTTACATGTTGTCACCCTCTTTTTCATGTTGTCACCCTCTAGTTCATGTTGTCACCCTCTATTTCATGTTGTCACCCTCTTTTTCATGTTGTCACCCTCTAGTTCATGTTGTCACCCTCTCATGTTGTCACCCTCTAGTTCATGTTGTCACCCTCTTTTTCATGTTGTCACCCTCTAGTTCATGTTGTCACCCTCATTTCCATTTTGTCACTCTTTTTAATATTTTAACCCCTCTAGTTCATGTTGTCATCCTCTTTTTCATGTTGTCACCCTCATTTCCATTTTGTCACTCTTTTTAATATTTTAACCCCTCTAGTTCATGTTGTCATCCTCTTTTACATGTTGTCACCCTCTTTTACATGTTGTCACCCTCTTTTTCATGTTGTCACCCTCTAGTTCATGTTGTCACCCTCTATTTCATGTTGTCACCCTCTTTTTCATGTTGTCACCCTCTAGTTCATGTTGTCACCCTCTCATGTTGTCACCCTCTAGTTCATGTTGTCACCCTCTTTTTCATGTTGTCACCCTCTAGTTCATGTTGTCACCCTCATTTCCATTTTGTCACTCTTTTTAATATTTTAACCCCTCTAGTTCATGTTGTCACCCTCTATTTAATGTTGTCACCCTCTTTTTCATGTTGTCACCCTCTTTTTCATGTTGTTACCCACTTTTTCATGTTGTCACCCTCTATTTCATTTAGCGAGGTGTTACAACACCCTTACTACGTTCTTGCTCACAATCTTGGATTTGTCTTAACCATTAACATCGCCGTCCATCATTGATAGTATTTCATGTGTTTGATTATCCTACACACACACACACAGACACACACACAGACACACACACACACAGACACACACACACAGACACACACACACACTCACGTTTCCTGGCCTCCTGAATGGCCACCTATCATATGACGTCACGAACTACAGATGGAGGGCAGGAAGTGATTTTCTACATAGGACGCGCCATCACAAACGTTCGAAACGCCTGTTTGGCGGCGTCATAACTGAGAAACCACAGGGGGCTGTATTGAGCACCAAAAGTTGTTGTTCACGGGGGGGGGGGGGGCGAGGATAGACAACGCCAGACACAATGGCTCGCGAACCGTCGTCTGCGGTCGGGAGGGGCGGAGTCGGATAACGCGCGTGTGTGCAGTGACCATCCCTCTTCGTAACACGAGGATCATGTCTAACACGTCCTACTTCCTGCTTACACCTTCCTGTCATGACGTCGTCCAAACTAGCACAGCTCGGGTTAAACCGGCACTTCCTGCCCTCCATCTGACTCGGCAGAGGCTAGTTCCCGTCCATGCAGAGAACGGTCAACTGAGCATGCGCAGGTACTCGTTGCCTCCGTTGTTTGGGTAGGTTAAGGTTAGGGTTAGGGCGGGGTTAAGGTTAAAGTTAGCTAATCAGACGCAGAGTAGGGGCGGGGCTTCCTGCAATCCTATCGCCTGGATGCTACGCGGGGCGTGTGGAGGCATGGGAAAGGCATTTCGCGCATGCTCAGTTGACCGTTCTCTACTCCATTTCTGTTCTGTGCATCGACGGGAACCAGCCTCTACCCATCTGACTCTCACGCGTCATCAGAATCACGTGACTGCACACAAGCTATTACGTGCTGGGTTTTTTGGCTGATGACCAGGGTAGCAAATATGAACTTTGACCTCTGAGTTAGATGGAAAAAAACGCGGACTTTTCATTCATTTAGACTGGCGGTTTCCTAAACTTTTCTAGTCGCACCCTCCTCGCTGCCCCCCCCCCCAGTAGGGTTAGGCGATATGACGGTATATCCCGTGTGACGGTAGACACGTCATATGACGGGGAGACACGTCATATGACGGTATATCCCGTGTGACGGCAGACACGTCATATGACGGGGAGACACGTCATATGACGGTATACCGTGTGACGGCAGACACGTCATATGACGGTATATCCCGTGTGACGGAAGACACGTCATATGACGGTATATCCCGTGTGACGGCAGACACGTCATATGACAGTATATCCCGTGTGACGGAAGACACGTCATATGACAGTATATCCGTTGTGACGGCAGACACGTCATATGACAGCATATCCCGTGTGACGGCAGAGACGTCATATGACGGTATATCCCGTGTGACGGCAGAGACGTCATATGACGGTATATCCCGTGCGACGGTAGACACGTCATATGACGGTATATCCCGTGTGACGGCAGACACGTCATATGACGGTATATCCCGTGTGACGGAAGACACGTCATATGACGGTATATCCCGTGTGACGGCAGACACGTCATATGACGGTATATCCCGTGTGACGGAAGACACGTCATATGACAGTATATCCGTTGTGACGGCAGACACGTCATATGACAGCATATCCCGTGTGACGGCAGAGACGTCATATGACAGCATATCCCGTGTGACGGCAGAGACGTCATATGACGCTATATCCCGTGTGACGGCGGACACGTCATATGACGGTATATCCCGTGCGACGGTAGACACGTCATATGACGGTATATCCCGTGTGACGGTAGACACGTCATATGACGGGAAGACACGTCATATGACGGTATATCCCGTGCGACGGCGGACACGTCATATGACGGTATATCCCGTGCGACGGCAGAGACGTCATATGACGGTATATCCCGTGCGACGGCAGAGACGTCATATGACGGTATATCCCGTGCGACGGCAGAGACGTCATATGACGTCATATCCCGTGTGACGGTATATGAGAGGAGGAGTTTGGGGAGAAGTTTAGGAGAACGAACTGCCATGACGAGTTGGACTGTGAGTGTACCACCAGCTGTGTGTGTGTGTGGGGGGGGGGCAGGCCTATGAAAACATATCAAGACAAATCAAGACACTGGTGGTCCAATGGTTGTGAAAAATAATTCAACAGGTTTTATCTTGCAGAGCTTCAGTCCTGGATATTCTGGTTGTAATTTGAACCATGTGTGATGTTAGTTATTTTGTATGGTTAGGTCAGGTGATTAGATTAACTGGTTAGGCGGTTAGGTTAGGTGGTTAGGTCAGGTGGTTAGGTCAGGTGGTTAGGTCAGGCGGTTAGGTCAGGTGGTTAGGTCTGGTGGTTAGGTCAGGTGGTTAGGTTAGCTGGTTAGATCAGGTGGTTAGGTCAGGTGGTTAGGTTAGCTGGTTAGATCAGGCGGTTAGGTCAGGTGGTTAGGTCAGGTTAGGTTAGCTGGTTAGATCAGGCGGTTAGATCAGGTGGTTAGGTCAGGTTAGGTTAGCTGGTTAGATCAGGTGGTTAGGTCAGGTTAGGTTAGCTGGTTAGGTCAGGTTAGGTTAGCTGGTTAGATCAGGTGGTTAGGTCAGGTTAGGTTAGCTGGTTAGGTCAGGTTAGGTTAGCTGGTTAGGTCAGGTGGTTAGGTCAGGCGGTTAGGTCAGGTGGTTAGGTTAGCTGGTTAGATCAGGTGGTTAGGTCAGGTGGTTAGGTTAGCTGGTTAGATCAGGCGGTTAGGTCAGGTGGTTAGGTCAGGTGGTTAGGTCAGGTTAGGTTAGCTGGTTAGATCAGGTGGTTAGGTCAGGTTAGGTTAGCTGGTTAGATCAGGTGGTTAGGTCAGGTTAGGTTAGCTGGTTAGGTCAGGTGGTTAGGTTAGGTTAGCTGGTTAGGTCAGGTTAGGTTAGCTGGTTAGATCAGGTGGTTAGGTCAGGTGGTTAGGTCAGGTTAGGTTAGCTGGTTAGGTCAGGTTAGGTTAGCTGGTTAGGTCAGGTTAGGTTAGCTGGTTAGATCAGGTGGTTAGGTCAGGTTAGGTTAGCTGGTTAGGTCAGGTTAGGTTAGCTGGTTAGATCAGGTGGTTAGGTCAGGTGGTTAGGTCAGGCGGTTAGGTCAGGTGGTTAGGTCAGGTTAGGTTAGCTGGTTAGATCAGGTGGTTAGGTTAGCTGGTTAGATCAGGCGGTTAGGTCAGGTGGTTACGTCAGGTGGTTAGGTCAGGTTAGGTTAGCTGGTTAGATCAGGTGGTTAGGTCAGGTGGTTAGGTCAGGTTAGGTTATCTGGTTAGGTCAGGTGGTTAGGTCAGGTGGTTAGGTCAGGTGGTTAGGTCAGGTTAGGTTAGCTGGTTAGGTCAGGTGGTTAGGTTAGGTTAGCTGGTTAGATCAGGTGGTTAGGTCAGGTGGTTAGGTCAGGTGGTTAGGTCAGGTTAGGTTAGCTGGTTAGGTCAGGTGGTTAGGTTAGCTGGGTGTTTGAGCTCCATTCAAAATGAAACATTCGCTCTCTGCATCTGACCCTGAGGTTCACACACACACACACACACACACACACACACACACACACACACACACACACACACACACACACACACAGACACACAGCTAGAATAAGACAGCTACAGCAAGAATAAGACAGCCACAGCTAGAATAAGACAGCTACAGCTAGAATAAGACAGCTACAGCTAGAATAAGACAGCTACAGCAAGAATAAGACAGCCACAGCTAGAATAAGTAAATAAGACATGTAAGTAAACAGAATGAGACAGCTACAGCTAGAATAAGACAGCCACAGCTAGAATAAGTAAATAAGACATGTAAGTAAACAGAATGAGACAGCTACAGCTACAATAAGACAGCTACAGCTAGAATAAGACAGCCACAGCTAGAATAAGACAGCCACAGCTAGAATAAGACAGCCACAGCTAGAATAAGTAAATAAGACATGTAAGTAAACAGAATGAGACAGCTACAGCTAGAATAAGACAGCCACAGCTAGAATAAGTAAATAAGACATGTAAGTAAACAGAATGAGACAGCTACAGCTAGAATAAGACAGCTACAGCTAGAATAAGACAGCCACAGCTAGAATAAGACAGCCACAGCTAGAATAAGACAGCCACAGCTAGAATAAGTAAATAAGACATGTAAGTAAACAGAATGAGACAGCTACAGCTAGAATAAGACAGCCACAGCTAGAATAAGACAGCCACAGCTAGAATAAGACAGCCACAGCTAGAATAAGACAGCCACAGCTAGAATAAGTAAATAAGACATGTAAGTAAACAGAATGAGACAGCCACAGCTAGAATAAGACAGCCACAGCTAGAATAAGTAAATAAGACATGTAAGTAAACAGAATGAGACAGCCACAGCTAGAATAAGACAGCCACAGCTAGAATAAGACAGCTACAGCTAGAATAAGACAGCCACAGCTAGAATAAGACAGCTACAGCTAGAATAAGACAGCTACAGCTAGAATAAGACAGCCACAGCTAGAATAAGACAGCCACAGCTAGAATAAGTAAATAAGACATGTAAGTAAACAGAATGAGACAGCCACAGCTAGAATAAGACAGCCACAGCTAGAATAAGACACCCACAGCTAGAATAAGTAAATAAGACATGTAAGTAAACAGAATGAGACAGCTACAGCTAGAATAAGACAGCCACAGCTAGAATAAGACAGCCACAGCTAGAATAAGACAGCCACAGCTAGAATAAGACAGCTACAGCTAGAATAAGACAGCCACAGCTAGAATAAGTAAATAAGACATGTAAGTAAACAGAATGAGACAGCTACAGCTAGAATAAGACAGCCACAGCTAGAATAAGACAGCTACAGCTAGAATAAGACAGCTACAGCTAGAATAAGACAGCCACAGCTAGAATAAGACAGCTACAGCTAGAATAAGACAGCCACAGCTAGAATAAGACAGCTACAGCTAGAATAAGACAGCCACAGCTAGAATAAGACAGCTACAGCTAGAATAAGACAGCCACAGCTAGAATAAGACAGCCACAGCTAGAATAAGTAAATAAGACATGTAAGTAAACAGAATGAGACAGCCACAGCTAGAATAAGACAGCTACAGCTAGAATAAGACAGCTACAGCTAGAATAAGTAAATAAGACATGTAAGTAAACAGAATGAGACAGCCACAGCTAGAATAAGAAAGCCACAGCTAGAATAAGACAGCCACAGCTAGAATAAGACAGCCACAGCTAGAATAAGACAGCTACAGCTAGAATAAGACAGCTACAGCTAGAATAAGACAGCCACAGCTAGAATAAGTAAATAAGACATGTAAGTAAACAGAATGAGACAGCCACAGCTAGAATAAGACAGCCACAGCTAGAATAAGACAGCCACAGCTAGAATAAGACAGCCACAGCTAGAATAAGACAGCTACAGCTAGAATAAGACAGCTACAGCTAGAATAAGACAGCTACAGCAAGAATAAGACAGCCACAGCTAGAATAAGTAAATAAGACATGTAAGTAAACAGAATGAGACAGCTACAGCTAGAATAAGACAGCCACAGCTAGAATAAGTAAATAAGACATGTAAGTAAACAGAATGAGACAGCTACAGCTAGAATAAGACAGCCACAGCTAGAATAAGACAGCCACAGCTAGAATAAGACAGCCACAGCTAGAATAAGACAGCCACAGCTAGAATAAGTAAATAAGACATGTAAGTAAACAGAATGAGACAGCTACAGCTAGAATAAGACAGCCACAGCTAGAATAAGTAAATAAGACATGTAAGTAAACAGAATGAGACAGCTACAGCTAGAATAAGACAGCTACAGCTAGAATAAGACAGCCACAGCTAGAATAAGACAGCCACAGCTAGAATAAGACAGCCACAGCTAGAATAAGTAAATAAGACATGTAAGTAAACAGAATGAGACAGCTACAGCTAGAATAAGACAGCCACAGCTAGAATAAGACAGCCACAGCTAGAATAAGTAAATAAGACATGTAAGTAAACAGAATGAGACAGCCACAGCTAGAATAAGACAGCCACAGCTAGAATAAGTAAATAAGACATGTAAGTAAACAGAATGAGACAGCCACAGCTAGAATAAGACAGCCACAGCTAGAATAAGACAGCTACAGCTAGAATAAGACAGCCACAGCTAGAATAAGACAGCTACAGCTAGAATAAGACAGCTACAGCTAGAATAAGACAGCCACAGCTAGAATAAGACAGCCACAGCTAGAATAAGTAAATAAGACATGTAAGTAAACAGAATGAGACAGCCACAGCTAGAATAAGACACCCACAGCTAGAATAAGTAAATAAGACATGTAAGTAAACAGAATGAGACAGCTACAGCTAGAATAAGACAGCCACAGCTAGAATAAGACAGCCACAGCTAGAATAAGACAGCCACAGCTAGAATAAGACAGCTACAGCTAGAATAAGACAGCCACAGCTAGAATAAGTAAATAAGACATGTAAGTAAACAGAATGAGACAGCTACAGCTAGAATAAGACAGCCACAGCTAGAATAAGACAGCTACAGCTAGAATAAGACAGCTACAGCTAGAATAAGACAGCCACAGCTAGAATAAGACAGCTACAGCTAGAATAAGACAGCCACAGCTAGAATAAGACAGCTACAGCTAGAATAAGACAGCCACAGCTAGAATAAGACAGCTACAGCTAGAATAAGACAGCCACAGCTAGAATAAGACAGCCACAGCTAGAATAAGTAAATAAGACATGTAAGTAAACAGAATGAGACAGCCACAGCTAGAATAAGACAGCTACAGCTAGAATAAGACAGCTACAGCTAGAATAAGTAAATAAGACATGTAAGTAAACAGAATGAGACAGCCACAGCTAGAATAAGACAGCCACAGCTAGAATAAGTAAATAAGACATGTAAGTAAACAGAATGAGACAGCTACAGCTAGAATAAGACAGCCACAGCTAGAATAAGACAGCCACAGCTAGAATAAGACAGCCACAGCTAGAATAAGTAAATAAGACATGTAAGTAAACAGAATGAGACAGCTACAGCTTGAATAAGACAGCCACAGCTAGAATAAGACAGCTACAGCTAGAATAAGACAGCTACAGCTAGAATAAGACAGCCACAGCTAGAATAAGACAGCCACAGCTAGAATAAGACAGCCACAGCTAGAATAAGTAAATAAGACATGTAAGTAAACAGAATGAGATAGCCACAGCTAGAATAAGACAGCCACAGCTAGAATAAGACAGCTACAGCTAGAATAAGACAGCCACAGC
>NW_026611245.1:42500-57500 GCF_029633865.1 Lampris incognitus
TCTAGCAGGGCCAATGACCAGCATCTCGGTTTTATCTGAATTTAAAAGCAGAAAGTTAAGTGACATCCAGTTTGTCACAGTAGCCAAGCAGGCCTCTAAGTTAGTCATTTGAGTATGATCATCAGCTCTTATAGGCACATACAGCTGAGTATCATCAGCATAGCAATGGCAATTTATTCCATAACTGTGTATAATTTGGCCAAGAGGTGTAATTTAAAGAGAGAAAAGTAGAGGGCCAGGAACAGAGCCCTGAGGCTCAGTCAGAAAATGTTGATATAATATTACTATAGCAGACACAATGTGTTCTTCCAGATAAGTAGGACTTAAGCCAAGAGAGAGCTAAGCCAGAGACACCAAAATTACAATTTAATCTGTCGAATAGCATACAGTGATCAATGATGTCAAAGGCTGCACTGAGGTCCAGTAGTAGAAGCACAGAAGTGGAATCTGGGTCCATGGCTTGTAAAAGATCATTCACCACTCTGGTCAGGGCAGTTTCAGTGGACGTACAGGGCCTGAAGGCCGATTGAAAAGGTTCATATAGATGGTTTTCTTTTATATGGGTCAAAAGTTGTTGATACACAATGCTCTCTAGTACTTTAGAGAAGAATGGAAGATTAGAGACTGGTCGATAGTTATTGAGAGACCCTGGATCAAGGTGCGGTTTTTTAAGTAGAGGTTTAACCACAGCTGTCTTAAAACTGCTGGGAACAATGCCAGTAGTAAGTGATAAATTAACGATGTCTCGCATTGTAGGTCCCAGAAAAGGCCAGAGTTCTTTAAAACGTTTTGCTGGTAAGGGATCAAGTAGGCAAGCAGTTGGTTTAGAAGCTGACACGAACTTAGTCAAAGTATCAAGTGAGATCGTCTCAAAAGCTGTAATAACTGGAACTGTCAGTGACTCATTGTGTAGATATGAATTTAGTATGACAGGATCTGCAGGAGTAGCTGGAGTTGAAGAACTAATTTTGTTTTCTGATCTCATCAACCTTATTGCAGAAAAAATCTAGAAATTCATGGGCCGCGACTGGCGAGCAGCTAATAGACGGCTGCTTTTAGTAAGTTTAGATACAGTGTCAAAGAGAAATCTGGGGTTATGTTTATTAATATTGATTAAGTGAGAGAGATACGATGTTTTTGCAGTAGATAAAGCATGTTTGTATTTCAATCAACACTTGTGCCATGACAGGAGAAAAACTTCCAATTTTGATTTTTGCCATTTACGTTCCAGTCTCCTGCAGGTCCGCTTAAGAGCACGTGTCTCATCATTAAACCAGGGTGTAGGCCTCTTTCGTCGCCTAGCTCTGGTAGTGAGAGGTGCAACTAACCCTAACCCTAACCCTCTTTCTTGCGCTTTTACTGTAGCACTGGTTTTGCTCTTAGATCCTTGTTTAGAGAGAAGATGCACTTATGACCTCTGATGACGAGTAGTTCTCCTGGTTTCCTACGTTAAATGATGCACTTATTGTAAGTCGCTTTGGATAGAAGCATTGGCTAAATGACTGGAATGTAATATCATGTAATTGACAAGCTTAACAGAACGACCGGGATTTCACTCCTACCTAAAATGACCATGGGTGGTCAAAATGACCACCAGTTTTTAAACTCTATATTCTGTCAAGATAAATACCCACCTGAGATTTTAATGCATTGCATATGTTAGTATGTCTGTTATGAAACTGACACTAAAATTAACATTGTAGCAACTGTAATACGATTTTTAAACAAGTTAAACTTCAGAGACATGGTGGAACTTGGAATAGCCAAACTGAAAAAGGGAAAATATGACATGAAACACAAAACGGAAACACATGTTGCTAATCTAACAAACGTAACGAGGCCTATAACACGTGACATGTAAAAAAGAACTGAAAATAAATATTGAAACAGTCCCAAACCACGACCGCAACTTAAAAAACTACTAGAACGACAGTGGCCCGTCATTTTGACCGCCTACTATCATATGCTACTATCATATGCATTGCATATGATAGTAGCAGTGGCGGCTGGCCAGTGGAGGGCGCTGGTGCGCCGCCCCCTTCAAACATTAATAGATGAAAATGTACTTAAACGTGTTAAATATAATTTAGTTGTATGGTGCAAATAATGATGAAATAAAAGTGTTGTCAGTTTGTGAGCGCCTGTCAGCAGCATTAAATACTGGTTCAAATGGTATTGGGGTGATTTCTGTCTGAATACATATACTTCCAGTCTGAATACATAAACTTCCTGGGTGAGGGGCGCGGGCCAAACCATACCTTATGTAAGCCCTCAAACTTGTGGCGAGCAGGTGACCTGAGGCTGCTGTCTGACTGGTTTCTTCACATCTTCCAGACACTCCCACTTTTATTGGCAGCATATTCTTTTAATGTTTTTTGATCTAATGTGATTGGACAGTTCTCGTGGCTGTCAATCATGTTCACACCCACCACCACGCCTTGTCTCGACTGTCAATCATCCACTGTCTACGAACCCTAATCAAATCTACATGCTACAATGTCCTTCTTAATAACTCTGTGACTGTGTGGACAGTAAAGCAGCTGTCAGGTGTGCTGTGCCAAGGTGCACTGCGCACCCCCCAACATGTTTAGCACCGGCTGCCACTGGAGTGTGTCTGTTATGAAACTAACTGACACCAAAATTAACATTTTAACAACTTTAATACTATTTTTCAAGCAATTTAAAATGGCTGTTGTTCAACCCCTGTAAATACTGCAAGGCCTCGGTGGTAGTCATGGTGCGTCTGTCACGGCGTCTGTAAGCAGACATGTTGGACATCATCACACATCAAGTTTAGACTATTTGTTTTCACTGGAGGGCGCTAGTGTGTTTCTAGGACCGAGCAACGAACTTCACGAAGGAAATGACGCCACCAACGCACATCATGAATACTGACATGACGCACACCATCACGCGTAATTTAGGTGCGGTCATTCTGGCCGCTCGTGGTTTTTTTTAGGTAGATCTTATCATGACTTTTTTTTGTGCAATTAATCTAAAACTTATTTTAATGCAAATATATTTAGCACAAAAAGTAAGGAAATGTGTGTTTGGTGGATGATGTCTTTGTTGTAACAATGCTTCTTGGCAGTAGATCTTATTCCGGTGGAAAGCCTGTTTATTTGCCTTTTAAATGGCGCCACATGTGTGAGGAACATGCATTTGTGGGATGAGCAGCAGAGCTGAGTATGTGGGTTGTGCCCATGAAACATTTGCCAAATCTTCTCTGCCAATGCCAAACAGCTCGTTCTGCTGCTGCTATTGACTCTTGTGTTGAGCTTCTGGTGCTGACCATCAGCTGCCTGATACAAGATTTACTGCCAAGAAGCATCGTCACACCAAAGAGATAACCTACCAAACACACATGTCCTTACTTTTTGTGCTAAGTTTATACGCATACAGTTTTGGAAGAATTCAGAGAGCGGCAGGCCTGTTCCCCCCCCACCCCCTCCCCACACAAAGTTATTAAACTTTGAAAATCCAAAATGGTCAAAATGGCGGCCTTGACCGTTCTAGTTTAAATAAAGTATGTGTATGTAATATAATGCAAAGTAAGTATGTAATATTAAGGTGCCTGTTGTAAAGGCCTGTGTAGGAAAGTCCTGCATTACAATCGACCTAATGAACGGCCCAGTCCAACCAAAGCCCCAAACTCAGCCAGTATATGTAGCTACTGGTCATTTTCAAACGGGTCTTGGATTTCAAACCAACCAACCGACTCCCCACTATTTCCCGCGTGGACATAAAACCTATACATTTTCAGGCCATTTTGCATGTTGGTGTCATGTGGGGACAGGGACCAGAAAGGATTTCAGCACAGGATCGAATAAGATGTACAGAAATCTTCATCACAGCTCTGGTGGGAATGAAAATAGCAACACTACCGAGGGAAACACACTGCTTGTCTTCCGTTTCCGCTGCAACAGAATGACGTGTAACTTAACGGCTTTGTTAAGTTTCAGCTCTTGAAGTTCGTTAAAGGTCCAAAGGTTGACGGATTATGTTCTAGTGAGGGAACGTTAGGAAAATCTGGGAAGTAAAGCATTACCAAGAAATTTCTTCATGAATGTGTTCATAGAGGTGTGTAATAACATGTATTAAAATGTTGAAATTCAACTCCAGGGGGAAACCCTGAAAAAACCTGATCAAAGTTGGGGTATTGACACCAGTATTAAAAAAATCAACTTCCGGTTTCGGAAAAAGGGCTACCAAAACATTTTTGTACATAATTTTCTGAACAAAAAAGTCTCTTGGGGTAAGTCTCTAACTCACTCGTGTGATTTTTTTATGATTTTTAAAAGATTTTTTATTTTTTATTCTTTTTATTTTTTTATCCTTTATTCCTAAGGCCCTTTCCATCCACCCCCTCCCAGTGAGAGACCCTTGTTCTTTAATTCATCTATTCTTTTAATTTCATTTTTTGTTTTGAAAATATTGTAGTAAAATGGAGAGGAAGTGGGGGAGGGGGGGAGTCCGGGTGAGGGTGATTTTTTGAAAAAGATTTAGATAAATCATTTTTTATCATAACAAATAACAGCAATGCTGTAGAGACTTTTTTTTTTTTTCATGATTCTGAGTTGATTGCTAACATTTAATTTTCTCTAGATCTACTCCTTAGTGGAATAACTGCCATGCCAACTTTTGCATATATATTTTTTTGCATTTATTACAATAGTTGCAATAGTCAGAGAAAATCCATGTCAAATGCTTCACAAGTCAATGTCTGAGTCTTCTTCAAGACCATCATGAAAACCATTCTTGCATGTAATGCCTTTACAAACTCCACATGCTGAGATGCACTTGACACCATTCTTCTTGCAGCTGCATCGCCTGTTGCTGCAATCTCCATTACAATTACAGCTTGTGAACTGGAGGAGCTCCTCAGGCGCCATTGGGTCTAGTGTTGGAACTGGCTCATAACCATGAACACCGAATGTCCATCCATAGTCACTGGGGTCCAGAGACATGCTCTGTAGAAGAATCCAGTCCCGGGTCTGTAGGTAGGCACGGAGAGAACGCTGTGCAGCCGTACCCTCTGTTGGAGGTAAAGTCTGGTTTGATCAGCCCAGCCGCTGCCTTCCGTGAGAACATGCTGTACCGAATTTCACCCAGAGTAGTACCTGGTCCATTGTAAATATATTGGAAGATTGCAGTTCCAGCCTGAACCACTGCACCCTTGGTAGCATGAATGTCCATGAAGATGTCCATATGTTTATCAATGTCCCCTGCACAAAACCTGAAAAAGTGCATTCAAGGTTTTTTAAAGATATTTCAATATACAAATATTTCACTAAAATACAATTACTTTTATTATTATAGGCCTACTATTATTACCTGTCAAACAGTTGTTTTCCCATGGCCAGAAATAGCAGAAACTGTATCACACCCAGTGAACGCATGACAAAAGAGCAGGTAGCGTCTCTTTCTTTCTGAGAGAGCTTCCCGGATCTTCCTGACATCATAAGAGCCCTTGGATGTGGTTAAGAAGAGTGGGTGGTTGGTGCTCGAGCTATGGTGCACCAGCATTACCAGCACGTCTGCGTCTTCTGCTCGCAACTGTAAAGAGAGCATGTGAAAATATTTTAAAAAATCAAAACTCTTATTTTAAAGTAGTTAAGCAAATGAAAATTAAATATCTACACAAACTACTGACCTCAACAGAGCCACCTTTAGCCGCAACCAATGCCTCTCTCACAATCGAAGTGTCAGCATCATTGTCAGTCTGCTCCACAGTGATGTTAAGTTTTCTGAACGTTGAGGAGAGGAGGTGAATGAGTTCACTCTTGTTATGGATGTTGTCCAAGAACTTTGCTGTTGGTGTCCAGTGCATCATATCTGGTTGAATCTGGAGATCACAGCATGATTTCTTGCTACGTCGGATGTGGTCATGATCTTTTGGTGATCTGTTATAGCCATCAAAGACCACAATGATCCTTTGAGAGTTATAGCCAAGACGCTGCACGTACCTTAGGTAACTGTTGGCAATCTCCTGCCAAGTCTGGCCTTGTTGCCATTTCACCATGTAGAGAAGCCATCCTCCATCAACCCAAAGTGGAACAGGGTTGGTTAGTGAGTTCAAGTGGATCAGTCAACTCCTTCAGGCTAGTTTTGGAAAACCCTGCCTTGTTTGCCTTGTTCATTTTGTGATCTTTGTTGCTGAAAAGGGACAATGGGACGGGAGTTAGCTCATACTCCAAGCTTGTCTCAACTGTCATATCCCGTTGTCGGTTGAACAACTTGAGTGAGTCAAGATGAATCTTCTTCTCGTTGATCTTGGGAATCTTTCTGAGTGATGACAGGGCTTGTACATTTGACTTCACCTCCATGGTTGATGTTGCTGACTGTCCATCCAGCTTTATCTGCATCTCTCTACCTACTTCAGCTGCTCTCTCTGCATTGACCGAGTCCTCCCCCGTGCTTGTGAATCCTGTAGAGAAAGATACAAGCATATTCTTGTCTCGATCATGGTCGAATGGGTTGTTCTCTTCAAACCATTGAAGG
The DNA here is from genome assembly GCF_029633865.1 of Lampris incognitus. Taxonomy (NCBI): domain Eukaryota; kingdom Metazoa; phylum Chordata; class Actinopteri; order Lampriformes; family Lampridae; genus Lampris; species Lampris incognitus. The sequence goes on from NW_026611245.1 coordinate 49,002, forward strand.
GCAAGTTCAACTGCTTCAGCATCCAGCTTCATCTGTGTTTTGCCAAGGTCTCTGTGGAGTGGTGCATGTCTCTTTACATTTTCTTCCATGAGCTGGTTGACATTGGAGAAGTGACTTAGGGTGAGCACCCAGCACTTGTGGCTTGAATTACTGTTTCTCATCCTCCATCTGCTCAATCCACGTTCTGATTTGGCTGCCTTCATTAATGTTTGCTCGATGCAGATGTCACACCAGGTGCCAGACCAATCATGGCTTGAGTAACGTACAACATGGTTTCCATGGGCAGTGAAACTTTCAAAGGTCTCTTTGTAAGCAGGCAAAATTTCAAGTTCCTTCATAAGTTGACAGTACAGCCGTGCGACTTTGGCATATTGATGATGGCCCGCAGCAGCAAAGATGTCCAGCATCTTGGTAGCAATGCAGGACAGGTGTCCGTTGTAGTCTGCAAGCCGCTCAGTCCGGATGAACATCTTGATCCCATCTACCATGTGGTGGTACTGCACCCAGAGTGTAGGGGTTCTTCCTCCTTCAGCAAGTCTTTTGAACTTTTCTTCAAACCTCTGCTCAAACAGTGCCACTCGTGAAGCTGTGTGTCTGGCTCCCATCTTCCCATCAGCAACCTTCTTAATTAAGGTCCTCATTTCACCAAGCTCATCCTCGTTGAAGATATCTTTCATGGTGTGTTGATAGATGGCTGCATCAATGAGGAAGTGAGCACGGATTGCCTTGTCAAAACACCCTCCATCCAAGATGTGGCTGGCTGTCGTACTTCCTGGATAAATCAGCTGGACCAGTTCTAGTAATCCAGAATCTTCCATGATATTACCTATGGATCCAAGGTAGGACTTCAGCAGGTGAAATCCGCCTAGCCTCAGCATGACAGGTAGATTGGCCTGCTTTATGATGTCCACAGCCTTCAGCCAGATTGGAAGATCAAACGTCACAATAGTGACCTGGTCTGCAGAGAGTCGCATACACTCTTTGAGTGTGGTGAAGATGGTGTTGTGGTCATTAGGGTCACCTTCAATGACTGGGAGGTAATCAATCTGTATGCTCTGTTTAACATTGTCTGCATGGATACTCTTCATCCAGCCATTCCAGTTGGGGTGTGGGAAGTCAGGATGCACCCTGCTGCCCAGAGTGTATCACCTGGTGTGAGGAGAGGCTGGTTGTGCATCACAGAAGAGGAGAGCTCAGCAATGGAGAGAAGCGTGATGGAGCTGATTCCTTTCTGTTTCCTGCTGGTGAATGGGAGTATCTTCACTTGAGCTCCTTTCAGGATTTTAGCTTTCTCATGTGCCTTTAATTTCACCCTGTGGACAGCAGCTATAATTTGCGGATCTGGCAAAGGTGGTGCTGGAGAGGTGACTTGCTGAAGATTAGCATGATGCTCTTGCAGAATGTTGCTTGTGTTATCTTTGAGGCAGAGTACATCTGACCTTTTCGACTGTGATGTGAAGTACAGTGTGTCATGATATTTCTCTTGAAGTTTCATCCTTAGCCATTTCTTTGAATAAGAGAGGCTCTTATCGGGTGACTGATCAAACTGCTGCATCTTTTCGTGGACTTGGTCAAGCGTCATCACCCCATGCTCGAGTTCTGTGTCTAGCCATTCGCATAATTCAATAAAAACAACCTCTCGCTCATCATCTATTTTCTTTTGTCCTCTCTTCCTTGGTCCTTCATCTGCAGTCTTGGAGTAAGGCCTACCCTTTTCAAAAAGAAGTTTGCAGCGCAAATGATACAAGGTTTCTTCTGCTACTAAGTCATTGATCCCTTCCAGACGTCCAAGGACTTCTGTGCCCCAGTCATCGCCATGACTCCTTGCTATCTTCAGCAAGCTTGCCTTTAGTCTATCTGCAGTCACATTATCAGGCACTCTATATTTCTTTCTAGCGTCTGCTGGTTTATGTTCGTAGAGAAGAGCGGGTTGGTTGCAAAGAATGCATACATTCTTGTACAGAAGCTGAACGGACCATGAACTTTAAGAGGTGCATGCAGTTGATGCACTGAACTCAGAGCAAGTGCGCCTTCGCTTCAGCTTTGCTGTCTCTTCCTCTGCCTTTGATGCTTGAGCTGACGTCTTGGTGACCTTGACAAACTTGTTGTATAAATAATCTTTACACTTTATGTGGTATCTAAGTCTTCCTTCATTTTCATCCTTCTTCATACGCTCCAAAATTGTAGCATTTTCCATGGCTTCTGCATGTTTCAATAAAGTAGCGTAGCCTTTAGAAGTTCCTTGCAAAAGCCTCTCACCTGGCGTTTCCAGGCCTTCACAGAAGAAGCACTTGAGCAGAGGTGGGTTCACATCGTCTTCCATATTAGCCTACTGAAGACCCATAGCCTACACAAAGTAGAATAAAGACCGAATCTGTCATAGAGGCATAGTTTCTGAAATATTGTACTGAGGTGTAAAAGAATAGATTTTCCTAACCGTAACAATAAGTAAAAAAAAATCTGAGGCAGTACAGGCTACACCACTTTAACCTAGCTAGGTAGTTAATGGAGCAGACAGCTAGCATTTAACTAAATAAATAAATCAGATGTAGGTTTTGGAGTATAGTACACACGTGAGAGTCAGACAACTTATGACAACTATGAGCCAGCTAACAAGTATTGTTAAGCTAGTAATGACAACTTTTAGTGGAAGTTAACATTTACGTTAGCCGATCATATTACTTACTGTTAGCTAGCTAACAAGAACAAGCAAAGTTATACCTTTTATGTAACAAATGAGAATCATCGGTGTTGTGCAGAGAAACATTTCAGCTTGTTAGAAAAATGGTTGAGAATACGTACGTATCAGGTGTTGAAAGCAGTATATTCAGTCAGCCCGTGATCAATAGAGAAAAAGGATGTAAATGGCTTCAACATGTCTGGTGCCCTCTACGGCATGGGGGGGGGGGGGGATGATGAGTGGGAAAGCGGATGTGAATGTTTTTCTACCAGGGTCTTGGTGAAAAATAAATGCTTGCAATCAACTTAGAATCATGACAAATTCCTAGTTTGACCCCTCAAACGTAAGTTAAGTCCAATTTAAGCTTTTTTCAATTTTCGAAAATCTGTTATCGGTACCCTGACTTTGAGCAAATTGTTCGGAGGTTACCCCCGGGAGTTGAATTTCAACATTTTAATACATGTTACTACACACCTTAAGGAACACATTGGTGAAGAAATTTATTGGTAACACTTTACTTCCCAGATTGGTCAAATTCCTGATCACTCTCTCAGGTTTAGTATCGGCTCTCACTGTTCGTTGAGAGCCGATACTAAACCTGGGTACGAAGAACATCGAGGTGGAGGTCACAGCGCTGCCGATTATGACTGGTCAAGTAATGTGTCGTCACACCGCCACAGCCAGCCAGGCTGCAGCATGGACGTGTTACAGCAGAACAGGATGTGGCGCAGCAGCTGTCGCAGTAAATTTGTTCCGGCTGGGGGAAAAGTTCCGGGTGACGCGACAATGGCGTTCTAATCAGCTGTTCGGTAGCGTTCGGTATGGGTTAGACTGTTCAGTGGCAGCGTTGCTAGGGCGGTTACTACTGTAACGTGCATGGATAAGTAGACACGCTGGCCGCTGGCTGACGGGTCGGATCCTTCAGTCGAGCGGTTAGCGATGTCTCCCGCGGTGCGGGCAATACGGGTTCGCGCCTCGGCCGCGGCAGTTCCTCTGGTTGCCCCCCGACTTCGCTACACTATGAAAGGTGGCTGGTGAGCGCTCGTGCGTTAACGTGAGGTTTTTCGCTTGTCACGAGACGTCATTTCACCTCAGACTACAAGAGCGCGAGTTGGACAGACGCATATCTCCCACCCACCTCTGCTAGATTTGCTGTTTTCAAAGACCACTGCATTGCCTCATCAGTTCTACGGTTATTTATATTATTGACAAGCGATTTAAATCAACGTTGCTTTTTAATACTTTGGTGTCTCTAAACTGAACAGTTAGCTAGCCTCTAGTACCGACCGCGTTAGCTACAGTCAGACATTAGCTTGCTAGTAGCTAGATGCATGTCTGTCCAGCTCGCGCTGTTGTAGTATGAGGTGAAATGACGTCTCGTGACAAGCAAAAAAACCTCACGTTAATGTCTGTGAATGTTCTCCTTCATCCAGGTCGTCATGGTTCTCCAAAGGAGGTGAATCAAGTGCAGCTGGACTTGGTATATATCCGTGAAGACGTGTCGCCTCTCATCCAAGAGGCTTCCTTAGTTCGTGCCTTTCTGACCAGACCAAGCTAGTCTGACTGGCTGCTGATGAGACTCAGTATTGATCCTCTAGGGGTCGTTGTCAGAGCTGTTGATATGCGTGGCTCTTTGTGATCCGATGTTTACCTCACGTTAATGCACGAGTGCTCACCAGCCACCTTTCATAGTAACCGCCCTAGCAACGCTGCCACTGAACATTCTAACCCATACCGAACGCTACCGAACAGCTGATCAGAACGCCATTGTCGCGTCATCCGGAACTTTTTCCCCGGCCGGAACAAATTTACTGCGACAGCGCCGCCAATCAGCCCTGCGGCCAATGTTTTCCAGTGGTCACTCGCGGTATTGCAGCGAGAAATCCCCTGCGGCCCAAAACGCGTTTTCCCCGTAGACCACCACTGCAAAGGAGCCGCCTGTAAAACTGTTGACAGGACACCTGCAGCTACAATCATGGTCGGTTATTACTCTTTAAGCCATGGGGTTTTAATCTTTTCAAAGTTTTCCCAAAGCCCAAAAAAACCCCATTTTGTCCTGCATGACGTCACGGCTGTGTACGAGCGGTCACGTGGTGTCTCGGGAACGAGGATCTTTGCTAGTTGAACAAACGCTGCTCGGATGAACAGAAGTCAGAGGTAACGGTGAGTCGAGGACACAGGGCTGAGCCCTCTCTTTCACACGTCAAGATATTTTGGGTTTGTGGTTTTGCGTCGCATTTATTGGTCACTTGTTAGACTTTGTTTTGAACGTAATTGTTTTTTGCCGTTTGTATAAATACACCCATGGTTCCAAGTCCCAAGTAAGTCCCGTGGTAGTCTTGTCATAGTAGTAGTCTTATTATGCGTCCATGAAGCCCGCTAGCAGCAGTCATTAGGCTGCAGCATCCGCGGAGAAGCGGTTCGGATAATGGATGGATGGATGGAAGTCCGCTAGCATAGCATTCATGAACGCGCAGCGCCGGGTCCTGAACGCGGTTCGCTCGTTCTCATAGCCTAGAGGCATGACGGGAGTAACACTACTGCGCATATTCAGTGCGCCCCACGTACCCGGAAGTAACCCGGAAGCCAGAAACTTGTTCGGTGTATGCGCCAGGCGAGCAATTCTCAGGAATGAACAGGCGCAATTCTTAGATCCGGTATGCAGTTCTACTGTGATCCACCCATGGGCTGCAGCTATGACAAGTACACCCACGTACCGCCTGGGGAACGGGGCTGCACGTAGAGCCCCGCCCTCAACCCTAATTCTTCGGATGTAGTTGTAACCCTGCCTCGTTCTCCAGGCTGCAGCTGGCAACTTCTTGCTAAAACCACCATTTTTCAAAACAGCGGTGGAAAATGGCTGCTGCTTTTTTTTTTTTTTTTTTTTTGCTGTTCACGACAGTCACATGAGAAATGACGCTGACAGTGTGACCGTCACGTTTTGTGTCATGTGATCTGAGCTTCATAGTTCTTGAAACAAAATGGAAACAAAAAGAAGAATCTATACCAGAACTTAGACAGGTTCTTGAATGTTCTAGAGAGGGAAATGTCCAGGTTATGGGTCCTTCAGTTCTGTCAGTGGGTACAGGCTGAAACGGTTACGATGTTCTTGAATACGACGTTTTTAAGTAGAGCGAGCAAACCAATCACAAGAGACTCAGATGATGACGTGTTTTTACTGCGACCTGCTCACACAGTTTGCATTTTGCATTGGTTTATTTGACTATAGAAGAAAGCTTTTTGTGTTGTTATATGCCGGTGTTAGGAACCGTATTACCCAGAATCCTAGATGTTATGTTTGACAGCAATGCCATTTCAGAAAAGTTTGAATAATAGTCATTGACCGCTAGAAAGTCTTTAGCTTTGAGATGAAACAAGTCCATTCCTACTTTGTGCCATGGTGCTGTTGGCACCTCTGCTACTATCATAGGCTCTTTGGTTTCTGTGTTTCTGACATGTCTCACACCTGCACATCAGTCTCTCAATGTCTTTATTAATTCCAGGCCAGAAGACTGTCTCTCTCACCCTCCTTTTGCACTTCTCGACACCGAGATGGGATAATGATTCTGTTTTGCTTCAGCAACAGTCCATCAACAACACTCAATTCACCTCTGCTGTTGTAGAACAGTGGACAGGAACCTGCAGGCCATCCATTTTGTTATGTTCTCAATGACACATCGCAGCTCTGTGTCTTTTGCTGTTTCCTCGGCTATTTGTCTGAACTTTGTGTCTGATACAGGAAGTGCAGCAGACACCATGTTCACATGACCTTGAACATTCTCCTCGGTTGTACTCACACTTTTCCCTGTGGGTGCTTGTGAGAGTGCGTCGGCAAGTATCAGGTGCTTTCCTGGCGTGTAGATCAGCTCAAAGTCATATCTCTGCATTTTCATCATGAGCCGTTGAATTCTTGGTGACATCTCATTCAGGTTCTTTTTGATAATGGCAACTAGTGGACGGTGGTCTGTCTCTACAGTGAAGGTGGGTAGGCCATAGTATATGTAGCCGTGGAACCTTTCTAGGCCAAACACTAACCCCAGGCATTCTTTTTCTATCTGAGCATATCGACACTCAGTCTCTGTTATGGACCTGGATGCATAGGCCACTGGTTTCCAATGCTCACCTTCAGCCTGTAAGAGTACTGCACCAATTCCATCCTTAGAGGCATCAGTCGATACTTTCACCCTTTTCGTTGGGTCAAAGAATGTCAGCACAGGTGCAGTTGTGAGTGTCTCTTTGAGCTTCTACCATTCATGCTCATGTTTGGCTGTCCATTTGAACTCAGTGCCTTTGTGCAGGAGCTCACGGATGCAGGATGTTTTTGCAGAGAGGTTAGGAATGAATTTACCTATAAAGTTACCCATCCCCATGATGCGTAGCACACCTGTCTTGTCTGTGGGCCTTGGCATGTCCTGTATGGCATTGATTTTTTTCTTGGTCAGGTTGGACACCTTGTGCAGAGAGCTTGTCATCGAGAAAAACAATTTCTTGTGCTCCAAACTGACATTTGCTCTTGTTGAATTTCAATCCACATTTTAGTACCTGCTCTAGCACTTTTTTCAGTCTGTCATTGTGTTCATGAAGTGTGGAGCCCCAGATGATGATATCGTCCGCATAGACTCTGACACCTTCCAGCCCCTCAATGATGTGCTCCGTTGCTCTGTGAAATATTTCTGATGCTGAAATTATTCCAAAAGGCAGTCTGAGGAAACAATATCTGCCAAAAGGTGTATTAAAAGTACAGTATTTGGTGCTGCTTTCATCCAATCTCAGCTGCCAGAAGCCTTGTGACATGTCGAGCTTTGTGAAGAATCTGGCACCTGCCATCTCACTGGTGATTTCTTCATGCTTGGGTATCTGGTAGTGTTCACATTTGATGTTTTCATTTAGATCTTTTGGGTCCATACATATTCTGAGCTCACCATTCTTTTTCTTTGTGCACACCATGGAGTTGATCCAATCTGTCGGTTCCTCAACCTTCTTTATCACACCAAGCATTGTCATCCTGCCCAGCTCTTTTTTTAGGCAGCCTCTTAGTGGTGTTGGAACTCTTCGAGCAGTATGCACGACTGGCTGTGCATTTTCTTTCAGCTGGATTTTGTATGTGAATGGCAATACACCAAAACCCTTGAAAACATCTGCAAAGTTCTGTATAATGGAGTCAACAGAGTCACTTGGTGTGCTCACGGCTGTGTTGATGCAGTACACTCTTCTCACCAGACCCAAGTCTTCACAGGCTTTATCACCCACTAGTGGCTCAAGACCTCCAGCAACAACAGAGAAGGGTAGGTGGTGTGTTTTATTTTTCACCATTACCTCAGCTTGCATGTGCCTAAGCACTCGATTCTCTGTCCATTGTAGTCTTTCAGTTTAGGTGCTTTTCTCTGTATTTTGGGCCCATGTTTCATTTCTTTTATGTCAGACGTGCTGATCAGGTTTGCTTTTGCATCAGCGTCCAGTTTCAGTGTGACTAAAGTCCCGTTTATTTGCAGATGTGCTATCCATTTGTCTTCTCTCAGAGCATTGATTTCTTTCTCTGACTCATTTTCACAATTCACTATGCCAACAAAGATGTCTCGCTTAGATTGGTTTCCCCCACAATGTTTACAGGTTTTCCTTGATTCCCCTCTTTTCTTGTTGAGAAGTGTAGAGCCGAAGGAATGGAGAAGACCGTAGGTTCACACTTTAGCCGTGTAGGCAAGTTTCTTTAATCCACGGTAAATCAGAGAGACAACCAAACCATAGCTCGACTGAGCGGAGGCGGCAAGAATCCCCAGAAAACTGGCTGGACAACCCTAACTTAACCCTGCGTTAACCTG
>NW_026611246.1:0-2500 GCF_029633865.1 Lampris incognitus
AGGACAAAAGCGGAGGGTTACGTCAGGAAGGGCATCCGGCGTCAAATCTTTGCCAAATCAAATATGCGGATCATAAATAAGATTTCCATACCGGATCGGTCGAGGCCCGGGTTACCGACGACCGCCATCGGTACTGTTAACCAGCGGAGTGCCGGTGGAAACTAGGCTACTGTTGGGCGAAGGAAAAGGAGAGGGGGAAGGCATGTCCAGAGGCAGCTAGAGAGGAGGAAGGGTAGGCGTGTGGAGGTGAGAGTCAGTCGGAACTTTGAATGTTGGCACTATGGCTAGTAAAGGGAGAGAGCTGGCTGACGTGATGGAAAGAAGAAAGGTGACAAGAGACAAGGTGGAAGGGGAGTAAGGCCAGGAGTATCGCAGGTGGGTTCAAACTCTTCTACCATGGTGCGAATGGGAGGAGAAATGGGGTAGGGGTCATTCTGAAGGAAGAGTATGTCAAGAGCGTGCTGGAGGTGAACACAGTGTCAGACAGAGTGAGGATTATGAAGCTGGAAATCGAAGGTGTATTGCTGACGGTTATCAGCGCATATGCCCCGCAAGTCGGGTGTAAGATGGACGAAAAAGAAGAATTCTGGAGTTGAGTTGGACGACGTGGTGGAAAGGGGACCCAAGGAGGAGGGAGTGGTGATTGGAGCGGACTTCGATGGACACGTTGCTGAAGGGAACAGAGGTGATGAGGAGTTGATGGTAAGGTATGGAATCGAGGAGAGAAATGTGGAAGGACAGATGGTGTTCGATTTTGCGAAAAGGATGGAAATGGCTGAGGTGAATACATATTTCAAGAAGAGGGAGGAGCACAGGGTGACGACGTATACGAGTGGAGGAAAGTGCACACAGGTGGACTATATCTTGTGTAGAAGGCGCGATGTAAAAGGGATTGCATACTGCAAGGTGGTGACAGGGGAGAACGTAGCTAGGCAGCATCGGATGGTGGTCTGTAAGATGACTTTGGAGACCAACATGAGGAAGCGAGTGAAGACACAGCCGAAGATCAAATGGTGGAAGTTGAAGAAGGAAGACTGTTGTGTGGAGTTCAGGCAGGAGTTAACACAGGCACTGAGTGGTAGTGAAGAGTTGCCAGATGGCTGGGCAAGCGCTGCAGAAATAGCGAGGAAGACAGCTAGGAAGGTACTTGGTGTGTCATCGGGACAGAGGAAGGAAGACAAGGAGACTTGGCGGTGGTGGTGGTGGTGGTGGTGGTGGTGGTGGTGGTGGTGGTGGTGGTGGTGGTGGAAGGAGGAAGTAGAGCAAAGTATACAGAGGAAAAGGTTGGCAAAGAAGAAGTGGGATAGTCAGAGAGATGAAGAAAGTACACAGGAGTACAAGGAGATGCAGCGTAAAGCAAAGAGAGAGGTGGCAAAGGTAAAGGAAAAGTCGTACGGTGAGCTGTATGACAGGTTAGACACTAAGGAAGGAGAAAAAGACTTGTACAGATTGGCTAGACAGAGAGACCGAGCTGCCGAGGATGTGCGACAAGTTAGGGCGATCAAAGATACAGATGGAAATGTGCTGCCAAGCGAGGAGAGTGTGCTACGAAGTGGAAGGACTGCTTTGACGGGCTGATAAATGAAGAAAATGAGAGAGACAGAGAGAGAGAGAGAGAGAGAAAAGGTTGGTTGATTGAGAAGTACAGAGAAGGCCAGAAAGAGTTGCATTGTGTCTTTGTAGATTTACACAAAGCATACGACAGGGTGCCGAGAGAGGAGGTGTGATATTGTAGGAGGAAGTCAAGAGTTGCAGAGAAGTATGTAGGAGTGGTGCAGGCTATGTATGAGGGAAGTGTGACAATGCTGAGGTGCGTGGTTGGAATGACAGATGGGTTCAAGGTGGAGGTGGGATTACATCAAGGATCGGCTCTGAGCCCTTTCTTGGTTGCAACGGTGATGGACAGGTTGACGGACAAGATCAGGCAGGAGTCTCCATGGACGATGATGTTCGCGGATGACATTGTCATCTGTAGCGACAGTAGGGTGCAGTTCATTGTGAGGAGAGCCTGGAGAGGTGGAGGTATGCACTGGAGAGAAGAGGAACGAAAGTCAGTAGGAGCAAGACGGAATACCTACGCGTGAGGAGGTGACAAAGGCATTTCACTTTAAATACTTGGGGTCAACTGTCCAAAGTAACGGGGAGTGCAGGAGAGAGGTGAAGAAGAGAGTGCAGGCAGGCAGGCAGGCAGGCAGGCAGACGGGCAGGCAGGGTGGAGTGGGTGGAGAAGAGTGTCAGGACAGAAGGGTACCAGCAACAGTTAAAGGGAAGGTTAACAAGATGTTCGTGAGACCAGCTACGTTATATGATTTAGAGACAGTGGCACTGACGAAAAGACAGCAGGAGGCGGAGCTGGAGGTGGCAGAGTTGAGGATGCTAACATTTTCACTGGGAGTAACGAAGAAGAGCAAGATTAGGAACGATTGCTCAAGTTGGACGGTTTGGATGCTGAATATGGAGCTGCCAGGAAAGAGGAAAAGAGGAAGGCCAAAGAGGAGGT
>NW_026611246.1:12500-15000 GCF_029633865.1 Lampris incognitus
AGGCTACTGTTGGGCGAAGGAAAAGGAGAGGGGGAAGGCATGTCCAGAGGCAGCTAGAGAGGAGGAAGGGTAGGCGTGTGGAGGTGAGAGTCAGTCGGAACTTTGAATGTTGGCACTATGGCTAGTAAAGGGAGAGAGCTGGCTGACGTGATGGAAAGAAGAAAGGTGACAAGAGACAAGGTGGAAGGGGAGTAAGGCCAGGAGTATCGCAGGTGGGTTCAAACTCTTCTACCATGGTGCGAATGGGAGGAGAAATGGGGTAGGGGTCATTCTGAAGGAAGAGTATGTCAAGAGCGTGCTGGAGGTGAACACAGTGTCAGACAGAGTGAGGATTATGAAGCTGGAAATCGAAGGTGTATTGCTGACGGTTATCAGCGCATATGCCCCGCAAGTCGGGTGTAAGATGGACGAAAAAGAAGAATTCTGGAGTTGAATTGGACGACGTGGTGGAAAGGGGACCCAAGGAGGAGGGAGTGGTGATTGGAGCGGACTTCGATGGACACGTTGCTGAAGGGAACAGAGGTGATGAGGAGTTGATGGTAAGGTATGGAATCGAGGAGAGAAATGTGGAAGGACAGATGGTGTTCGATTTTGCGAAAAGGATGGAAATGGCTGAGGTGAATACATATTTCAAGAAGAGGGAGGAGCACAGGGTGACGACGTATACGAGTGGAGGAAAGTGCACACAGGTGGACTATATCTTGTGTAGAAGGCGCGATGTAAAAGGGATTGCATACTGCAAGGTGGTGACAGGGGAGAACGTAGCTAGGCAGCATCGGATGGTGGTCTGTAAGATGACTTTGGAGACCAACATGAGGAAGCGAGTGAAGACACAGCCGAAGATCAAATGGTGGAAGTTGAAGAAGGAAGACTGTTGTGTGGAGTTCAGGCAGGAGTTAACACAGGCACTGAGTGGTAGTGAAGAGTTGCCAGATGGCTGGGCAAGCGCTGCAGAAATAGCGAGGAAGACAGCTAGGAAGGTACTTGGTGTGTCATCGGGACAGAGGAAGGAAGACAAGGAGACTTGGCGGTGGTGGTGGTGGTGGTGGTGGTGGTGGTGGTGGTGGTGGTGGTGGTGGTGGAAGGAGGAAGTAGAGCAAAGTATACAGAGGAAAAGGTTGGCAAAGAAGAAGTGGGATAGTCAGAGAGATGAAGAAAGTACACAGGAGTACAAGGAGATGCAGCGTAAAGCAAAGAGAGAGGTGGCAAAGGTAAAGGAAAAGTCGTACGGTGAGCTGTATGACAGGTTAGACACTAAGGAAGGAGAAAAAGACTTGTACAGATTGGCTAGACAGAGAGACCGAGCTGCCGAGGATGTGCGACAAGTTAGGGCGATCAAAGATACAGATGGAAATGTGCTGCCAAGCGAGGAGAGTGTGCTACGAAGTGGAAGGACTGCTTTGACGGGCTGATAAATGAAGAAAATGAGAGAGACAGAGAGAGAGAGAGAGAGAGAAAAGGTTGGTTGATTGAGAAGTACAGAGAAGGCCAGAAAGAGTTGCATTGTGTCTTTGTAGATTTACACAAAGCATACGACAGGGTGCCGAGAGAGGAGGTGTGATATTGTAGGAGGAAGTCAAGAGTTGCAGAGAAGTATGTAGGAGTGGTGCAGGCTATGTATGAGGGAAGTGTGACAATGCTGAGGTGCGTGGTTGGAATGACAGATGGGTTCAAGGTGGAGGTGGGATTACATCAAGGATCGGCTCTGAGCCCTTTCTTGGTTGCAACGGTGATGGACAGGTTGACGGACAAGATCAGGCAGGAGTCTCCATGGACGATGATGTTCGCGGATGACATTGTCATCTGTAGCGACAGTAGGGTGCAGTTCATTGTGAGGAGAGCCTGGAGAGGTGGAGGTATGCACTGGAGAGAAGAGGAACGAAAGTCAGTAGGAGCAAGACGGAATACCTACGCGTGAGGAGGTGACAAAGGCATTTCACTTTAAATACTTGGGGTCAACTGTCCAAAGTAACGGGGAGTGCAGGAGAGAGGTGAAGAAGAGAGTGCAGGCAGGCAGGCAGGCAGGCAGGCAGACGGGCAGGCAGGGTGGAGTGGGTGGAGAAGAGTGTCAGGACAGAAGGGTACCAGCAACAGTTAAAGGGAAGGTTAACAAGATGTTCGTGAGACCAGCTACGTTATATGATTTAGAGACAGTGGCACTGACGAAAAGACAGCAGGAGGCGGAGCTGGAGGTGGCAGAGTTGAGGATGCTAACATTTTCACTGGGAGTAACGAAGAAGAGCAAGATTAGGAACGATTGCTCAAGTTGGACGGTTTGGATGCTGAATATGGAGCTGCCAGGAAAGAGGAAAAGAGGAAGGCCAAAGAGGAGGTTTATGGATGTGGTGAGGGAAGACATGCAGGTGGATGGTGTGACAGAGGAACACGCAGAAGACAGGAAGACATGGAAACGGATGATCCGCTGTGGCGATCCCTAACTGCAGAAGCCGAAAGTCGTAGTAGTAAACATAGAAAATCGTGCACGGCAGCCTTCTAAACT
>NW_026611246.1:25000-27500 GCF_029633865.1 Lampris incognitus
AGAGACAAGGTGGAAGGGGAGTAAGGCCAGGAGTATCGCAGGTGGGTTCAAACTCTTCTACCATGGTGCGAATGGGAGGAGAAATGGGGTAGGGGTCATTCTGAAGGAAGAGTATGTCAAGAGCGTGCTGGAGGTGAACACAGTGTCAGACAGAGTGAGGATTATGAAGCTGGAAATCGAAGGTGTATTGCTGACGGTTATCAGCGCATATGCCCCGCAAGTCGGGTGTAAGATGGACGAAAAAGAAGAATTCTGGAGTTGAGTTGGACGACGTGGTGGAAAGGGGACCCAAGGAGGAGGGAGTGGTGATTGGAGCGGACTTCGATGGACACGTTGCTGAAGGGAACAGAGGTGATGAGGAGTTGATGGTAAGGTATGGAATCGAGGAGAGAAATGTGGAAGGACAGATGGTGTTCGATTTTGCGAAAAGGATGGAAATGGCTGAGGTGAATACATATTTCAAGAAGAGGGAGGAGCACAGGGTGACGACGTATACGAGTGGAGGAAAGTGCACACAGGTGGACTATATCTTGTGTAGAAGGCGCGATGTAAAAGGGATTGCATACTGCAAGGTGGTGACAGGGGAGAACGTAGCTAGGCAGCATCGGATGGTGGTCTGTAAGATGACTTTGGAGACCAACATGAGGAAGCGAGTGAAGACACAGCCGAAGATCAAATGGTGGAAGTTGAAGAAGGAAGACTGTTGTGTGGAGTTCAGGCAGGAGTTAACACAGGCACTGAGTGGTAGTGAAGAGTTGCCAGATGGCTGGGCAAGCGCTGCAGAAATAGCGAGGAAGACAGCTAGGAAGGTACTTGGTGTGTCATCGGGACAGAGGAAGGAAGACAAGGAGACTTGGCGGTGGTGGTGGTGGTGGTGGTGGTGGTGGTGGTGGTGGTGGTGGTGGTGGTGGTGGAAGGAGGAAGTAGAGCAAAGTATACAGAGGAAAAGGTTGGCAAAGAAGAAGTGGGATAGTCAGAGAGATGAAGAAAGTACACAGGAGTACAAGGAGATGCAGCGTAAAGCAAAGAGAGAGGTGGCAAAGGTAAAGGAAAAGTCGTACGGTGAGCTGTATGACAGGTTAGACACTAAGGAAGGAGAAAAAGACTTGTACAGATTGGCTAGACAGAGAGACCGAGCTGCCGAGGATGTGCGACAAGTTAGGGCGATCAAAGATACAGATGGAAATGTGCTGCCAAGCGAGGAGAGTGTGCTACGAAGTGGAAGGACTGCTTTGACGGGCTGATAAATGAAGAAAATGAGAGAGACAGAGAGAGAGAGAGAGAGAGAAAAGGTTGGTTGATTGAGAAGTACAGAGAAGGCCAGAAAGAGTTGCATTGTGTCTTTGTAGATTTACACAAAGCATACGACAGGGTGCCGAGAGAGGAGGTGTGATATTGTAGGAGGAAGTCAAGAGTTGCAGAGAAGTATGTAGGAGTGGTGCAGGCTATGTATGAGGGAAGTGTGACAATGCTGAGGTGCGTGGTTGGAATGACAGATGGGTTCAAGGTGGAGGTGGGATTACATCAAGGATCGGCTCTGAGCCCTTTCTTGGTTGCAACGGTGATGGACAGGTTGACGGACAAGATCAGGCAGGAGTCTCCATGGACGATGATGTTCGCGGATGACATTGTCATCTGTAGCGACAGTAGGGTGCAGTTCATTGTGAGGAGAGCCTGGAGAGGTGGAGGTATGCACTGGAGAGAAGAGGAACGAAAGTCAGTAGGAGCAAGACGGAATACCTACGCGTGAGGAGGTGACAAAGGCATTTCACTTTAAATACTTGGGGTCAACTGTCCAAAGTAACGGGGAGTGCAGGAGAGAGGTGAAGAAGAGAGTGCAGGCAGGCAGGCAGGCAGGCAGGCAGACGGGCAGGCAGGGTGGAGTGGGTGGAGAAGAGTGTCAGGACAGAAGGGTACCAGCAACAGTTAAAGGGAAGGTTAACAAGATGTTCGTGAGACCAGCTACGTTATATGATTTAGAGACAGTGGCACTGACGAAAAGACAGCAGGAGGCGGAGCTGGAGGTGGCAGAGTTGAGGATGCTAACATTTTCACTGGGAGTAACGAAGAAGAGCAAGATTAGGAACGATTGCTCAAGTTGGACGGTTTGGATGCTGAATATGGAGCTGCCAGGAAAGAGGAAAAGAGGAAGGCCAAAGAGGAGGTTTATGGATGTGGTGAGGGAAGACATGCAGGTGGATGGTGTGACAGAGGAACACGCAGAAGACAGGAAGACATGGAAACGGATGATCCGCTGTGGCGATCCCTAACTGCAGAAGCCGAAAGTCGTAGTAGTAAACATAGAAAATCGTGCACGGCAGCCTTCTAAACTGTTTCTCTTGGTGGTGCTCTGTGTGTGTGTGCTCTGTATGCTCTCTCTCTCAGCTGAGAATCACCTCTAAGCAAAGGTCTACTTACTCTACTGCTAATTCACTGCCGGTGGCTCGGTTAAACAGAGGGAACCGTAAACAAAAGGATATATTATTTCCCCGCCCCGCCC
>NW_026611247.1:0-22500 GCF_029633865.1 Lampris incognitus
AAAAATGGTTTAGTCCCCCACCCTCCCCCGCAGCGTTACAGGCTGACGATAGGCGCTACAGTAGAGTCACTGCCTATCCATCTATCTATCTATCTATCTATCTATCTATCTATCTATCTATCTATCTATCTATCTATCTATCTATCTATCTATCTATCTATCTATCTATCTATCTATCTATCTATCTATCTATCTATCTATCTATCTATCTATCTATCTATCTATCTATCTATCTGTCTATCTGTCTGTCTATCTATTTATTTATCTGTCTGTCTGTGTGTCTGTGTGTCTGTCTCTCCCTCCATCTTTCTTATATGTAAATGCCAGATGAAAGAGCTGGGGGGGATGAGAAACGGGCGTTTCTTTTCATAATGTCACAGTGGTGCCCAGAGGAGTGTTATATGTTATATACAGCCTCACGTGTGTTTGTCCGGGGTGCCTCCCCCGCCTTCCTCTCCACAACACACACTGCAGCCTCAGCATGTGTGTGTGTGTGTGTGTGTGTGTGTGTGTGTGTGTGGTGTGTGTGTGTGTGTGTGTGTGTGTGTGTGTGTGTTTGGAGGTGTGACATCACTAAGAGTCAAACGGTCAGCTTGTTCTTGCTCTGGCAGCAGCACCGAGCAGGAAGAAGCTAATCAATAGCGCGTCTTCCTGCTCGAGTTCCCTAAAGACTCTCTACGTAGACCTGGCCCAGCAGCAGTTGTCGGCTGTGCACGAGTGTGCAAAACGCCTGCTGGAGGTGGTAAATATACACATGCGCTTGTGTTTGGTGTTTGTGTATCTTAATTTCAGTGTGTCTGACCCACCTGGCCGCACGCACCCTTGTTGTGCACAATGCAGCGTGTTTTTGTGACATTGTGAGATTTGTTTTTTCTCCCCAATCTTACTTGGCCAATCACCCCACTCTTCCGAGCCATCCCAGTCACTGCTCCACCCCCCTCTGCTGATCCGGATGTGGGCCACTTTTCAGGCAACGATGTGGCACTGAGGGCCTTCTTCTGGCCCTGACAGAATGGATGTGAGCCTGAAGTGGCCCACATGTATAATATCAAACATGGCCCAATATGACAAATCAAATGTGGGCCTTTTTTGGCAAAGATGCGGTGCTCTGGGCAACATGTGATCTGGATGTGACCCTGAAGTGGCCCGTGTGGTAAATGGTGAATATGGTCCAAATATCACAAAACAAATATGGGCCACCTTTGGCAAATATGCGGCATTGCTATGGCTTGGTCCTGGTCCAGATCTGGCAAACAGGAGCGGACCGCCCAAGTGCCCATCAATTCCACGCGGTATGTGGGCCGGGATGAAGTGTCGGGTGTGGGACGGGTCCGGGCAACATCGATTTTGTTATCTGGGTGCAGACTACCACATGCACGTGGAGTCGCCAGCCGCTTCTTTTAATCTGACAGTGAGGAGTTTCACCAGAGACATAGTGCGTGGGAGGATCATGCTATTTCCCCCAGAGGAGGCGTAGTGCAGTGACCAGGACACATATCCACATACCCGCAGACACGTCCAATTGTGTCTGTAGGGACGCCCGACAGACCAAGCTGGAGGCAACACAGGGATTCGAACCGGCGAGCCCCGTGTTGGTAGGCAACGCGAACGCGTACACTGTGCTCGGCATTGTGAGATTTAGCACATTTACCTTTCTCTGAAGCGTCACGTAAAGAACCATAATGTATTTTGCACCAGTTCATGCCCCGTGATTTATTGATGCCTCCCCGGCTCCTCTCAGCGTGCTGCAGAACACCGAGGCGCGTTGACCCGTCCCCGGGCTTGTCAAGGAAACCCCGCGCGCACACTCACTCCGATAACCCAGATTTCATAGCCTTGATGTAAGCTGGCCAATGATAAACAGTCAAGCATGGGATCAATACGCAGAAATGAGAACGCACAGGCAAAATTGGTACACACACTCAAACACACCAACGCCATCACACATGCACACACACACACACACACATGCCCACACAGCAGTGAAATTTCTGTGGGCAAGTTGCTGAATCTCCGCTAGCGCCAGCGTTGCTGTGTCGAAGCTGACCCTGACCCCGCGACCTACCTCGAGGGGGGCTGGGTGGGGGGGGGGAAAAAAACAGCGTGTATCTATAGCGGATCAATAACCCTACCACGCGAGGTCCATCCTGTCCCGGGTCAAAAGGCTGCTCACCCAGGAAACGGGTTAAGATTCGTAGGAACTGTTCGGCATGGCACCCTTACTTACTCCTACACTTCCCTCCGCTCTCTAGCGGGATGCTCAGCGATGACGTCATTGGTGTCGGGGCGTCGAAGGACAACGAGAAGGGAATACACTATAGGGGTGGTTTGTACGTACATACAGATGAAATTCACTCTCTGCGTGTAAGCCGTCCTAGCTGTGTGGCGAGGAGCGGGCGGGCAGCCGCCCGTGCAGCACCCGGGCACCAACTCCACTTATTTCCTCCTATTGCCTTGCTCAGGGGCACACGCAGAAGTATCGACCCTAACATACATGTCTTTTTTATGAGTGAATAAACTGTCATCTGCCCCCCCCCCCCACCACCCCGCTTTTTCTCCCCAAATTGTATCCGGCAAATTACCCCACTCTTCCGAGCTGTCCCGGTCCACCGCTCCCCCCCCCCCCCCGCCAATCCAGGGAGGGCTGCAGACTACCGCATGTCTGCTCTGATACGTGTGGAGTCACCGGCCGCTTCTTTTCACCTGACGATGAGGAGTTTCGCCAGGGGGACTTAGCACGTGGGAGGATCGCGCTATTCCCCCAAGTCCCCCCCCCCCCCCTCCGAACAGGCGCCCCGACCGACCAGAGGAGGCGCTACTGCAGCGACCAGGACACACTCCCACATCCAGCTTCCCACCCGCAGACACGGCCAGTTGTGTCTGTAGGGACGCCCGACCAAGCCGGGAGGTAACACGGGGATTCGAACCGGCGATCCCCGTGCTGGTAGGCAACGGAACAGACCGCTACGCTGTCCAGATGCCCCAAACTGTCGTCTGCTCCGACTGGATCATTAAGCTTTAGTCCCAATGTTCTGACCAGTGTTCTCATAAGAGCGTTTATAAGAGCGTTTCCATTTTGCAGGTGCAAAACGCATATGAGAGAGAGGGAGAGAGAGAGAGAGAGAGAGGAGAGAGAGAGAGAGAGAGAGAGAAGAGAGAGAGAGAGAGAGAGAGGAGTGATGGTGAGCGATAGTGGTGTGCTACAGAGTTTTGTCGCACCCTCCTTGGCAATCAGACAGGCTTGGCAGGAGGTTCGCCCGTATCTGGCCTCCTGTCGCTCCATCCTGGACTGACCCAAACATGAACCGTGTTTGGGCCCTAGGCCCACCCATGACCTGTGTTGTGTGTGTGTGTGTGTGTGTGTGTGTGTGTGTGTGTGTGTGTGTGTGTGTGTGTGGTGTGTCTGAAGAGAGAGTCAGAGTAGCGGCGCTGTAATGTGAGCTCCGGGCTAGGACAGGGCCGCTGCAGAGTCCATCCAGCCAGAAAAAGCGAGACATGGGCGCTGCAGGGCGAATTGAGAGAGAGAGAGAGAGAAGGAGTGCAGGACAGTTAGGTCAGGAAGGGTTAGGCAAGAATTATGAAATGATGAAAGAAAGAAATGAGAGAGAGAGAGAGAGAGAGGAGAGGAGAGAGAGCGAGAGAGCGAGCGAGCGAGAGAGAGAGGAGAAGAGAGAGCGAGAGAGCGAGCGAGCGAGAGAGGAGAGAGAGAGAGAGAGAGAGGTAGTGGGGCTCTTTCCAACTCTGTCGCCGTGGAAGAGAGATGTCAGTGTGTGTCAGTTCGCTCCACTAACCAGCCTGTAGCGCTAGAAACAGATCTCTCCCCTCTCTCTCTCTCTCTCTCCCTCTCTCTCCCTCTCTCTCTCTCTCTCATCCTACCACATCATCTCCTTCCCATCTTTTGGTGTGAGCGTTTCTGCCTCGCTTGAGAGAGGCAGAAACGGTCCACAGCTCAAGGGAGAAGAAGGAGACGAGAAAAAAAAGCGCAAACTAAGTAAAAGACCAAGCTAAACCAGTCGTGGTTAAAAGGCAGTCAGTGCGTAATAGTACGGGTCCTCTCCTGATCACACTGACAACGGGCCGCTCCAAATGCTTCAGAACGAGGCCCTGAAGGCAGGGGCTCAGTGCCGGCTCGGCTGCCGCCGCCGCCGCCCGCCCTCTCTCTCTCTCTCTCTCTCTCTCTCTCTCTCTCTCTCTCTCGTGTTGCGGGGAAGGGAAGAACCCTTCAAATACCGAAGGATCAAATCCTCAAATCCCTCAGAAATGCCAGCTGCGTTTGAGGAAATGTCAGTAGAGCTGCAGGCAGGCACACCTGCACACACACACACACACACACACACATACGCACACACATGCATACACACTACCGTGGCGGTGTGACTGAGAAGACCGCATCCCGCAGGTGAGATCGGTCCCATCTTCTCTACTCCAAAAAATCAACAAACTCAAGATATGGTCATCGGATTTCCGTCTTTTGAGTTTTGTTTGACGTTAGCTTAAGCGCTGATGACACATGACAAATATAGCGCCACGCAATGACGGACAAATCGGCGTATACCGCCAACCGCATACTCTAAAAGGCTGAGAGAGAGGCCGCAGCTTTTTTTTTCCCCGTAGGCTGCAGCATCGCCGCGACCCCGAGAGCAGGGCGAGTGGTTCGGATAATGGATGGATGGATGGATGGATGGATGGGTAGTTTTCATTTGTGGTGGAATGGGGGTGTGGACCAGCTGCCCGGTTAGCCCTGTTAACCCGCCGTTCACCATTTTGCAGATCTTGCTGCGAGCCCTATGCGGCCGGACCTGTTTAGACTCACAGGAGATAGGTGCGTTTTATCTCGAAGTGGGATGTGGATTGAAATGCGTGGAGGGGGCAGCCCACTGCTGCTAGCTACACAGGTCACAGCTAGGATGGGTTCATTTGCAGTAAGTGAATTTCCCCAAGGGGGGTTAATAGAGGAGACTTAACCCATCACATTGAAAATTCCGGTGACATTTTATGTGACAGTGACGCCGCCGTCGCAGGACGAAGCGGATGAAAAGCGCGGCTTGTTATGAGAAGTCGGTGTGTTTGAGAGTTTAGCCTGCTGAGCTGTAAGAAGCTACCGAGGTTATCCTTTTCACGACGCTCATGTCGGGTCCTCCTTTATCTCCTGGGTCGGGGGTGTGTGACGTTTCATAGCTCGTGAATGCGACAACATCATAAAAAACTGGGATGTGCACACCGAGTGGGTTGCACCACCCGGATGTGCAGGGCGGCCTTCCAGCGTCTGTGTAGCGATGCTGCGGGTGTCCCATAGACTCCCATGTTAAACCTCCAGCGTGATGCATTGGTGTGTGTGACTTGCATGGTGGATGTTTAGGGTTCAGGTTCAGTAGAGGTTAAGTTTTGGATCAAGTTTAGGTGAACTCACCGGTGCTGCAGGGTACCTTACCCGTCTCATGTGTTGATATTTGATGCCGCGGGATGAGATTGGGCTCGGTAGTCACAGAGAAGCTGTAATTCATTTTATGGCCTTGGCACACCACGTCGATTTGTTTTTTTGTTTTTGTTTGTTGGGCCAAACACCCCCCCCTCCTTTTTCTTTAAAAATAAATAAATAAAAACCACCTCATATTTTATCCACCAGTTCTGAAAATGTCTTCCATCATAGATGTTTTCGGGAACATTTTTGATTTTCTGTGATTTTTTTTTTTTTTTTTTTTTTTTTGCATCCATCAATAAGCTTTCAGGGATTTTTGAGAGTCTTTTTTTTTTTTAAACCGAGACGATGAATCCAAATAAAAAAAAACCTTGAAAATTCAGATTTGAGATGGTCGGCTAAAAGCCTAAACGTGGGATATGGCCACGTGGGGGCCGCTGTCCCCTCAGGTGAGCTGGCGGTGCCGTCGCTGACATCATCTTGTGTTCCAATTGATCTCCCCTCACCGCCGGCCAAATTATTGACATCCTCAAGTGTATTTCCTGTCTAGGCTGTCAGCGGTGTTTATGGAGGATCTGGCCCTCTGGCAACACGGGGTGTTCGAACACCACACACACACACACACACACACACACACACACACACACACACACACACACACACACACTTCTCCCTGGGTTATTGATGTGTGCCTTTCGTTTGAATCCGCCTAGCCCCTTAATGAGTGTGCGAGGTGCTGAGCTGCAGTTGTTTTGCTGGGCTGGAGCATCGATGAATGTGGCAGTGATTTAAAGACCCTGCGCCTGGGGTGGGGATGGATCAGGTCATGCTGTTTGAGAACGTGTGCATGTGTGTGCGTGTGTGTGTGTGTGTGTGTATGTGGAGGGGTGGGAGGGCTGTCATTGTGTGTGCGTAGATATAGGCTCGGCACACATGCTTTTGTATGCTGAGTCAAAGCACCTCACTCCCACGGCCTTATGAGTATGTGCACACCCCTAAAGAGATGATATTGAGTCCAGGAGGTCAGCAAATGTGTGTGTGTGTGTGTGTGTGTGTGTGTGTGTGTGTGTGTGTGTGTGTGTGTGCATATTTGTGAGGGTGTGTGCATGTGTGCAATTATAAATATTAGTGTGTGTGTATGAGTTGATGTTGATCACAGCCCCCCCCCCCAGCTCACTTTAATCAATATCTCATCATTTACATTCATAATGTTCAGACACACACACACACACACACACACACAGACAAACACACACATGCCTTTTACCTTGCTTCCCTCTGCCGGCATCCATGCCCTTAGACCTGTCCTTACTGTTAATATTATATGATCTATCTATCTATCTATCTATCTATCTATCTATCTATCTATCTATCTATCTATCTATCTATCTATCTATCTATCTATCTATCTATCTATCTATCTATCTATCTATCTATCTATCTATCTATCTATCTATCTATCTATCTATCTATCTATCTATCTATCTATCTATCTATCTATCATATTTACTGTTTTTATATGAAGCACTTTGAATTGCCTTTGTGTAACAGACTTGCTATACAAATAAACGTGTCGTGCCTCGAAGGCACGCGCCCTGCTGTGTGAGTTTGGTTGGCGGGGCCCCACTGCATGCTCCAACATTCATTGTCAACCTCTTCTTTGCTGATAAGAAGAGATAACAGTGAACTGTGAAATTAACCTTAATTGGGACGACTACTGAGGCTCCTTCTAGTTCCCCCTCCTCATTCATGCTTTAGGTGCAGTGTGTCCCCCCTTCTCTTCCCACTCCTCATAGGATCGTACACAATCTCAGCATGTGCATATCTACTAAGGCTGGACCTGAATACCTCGAGTATTCGGGTATTCGTTCGTTGGGTAGGTATTCGGTTTTCAATTTTGGGATTCGGATGACAGGAGTCTTTATTGTGGCGAGCGGGAGCCAGGATTTCCAGTTCAGTCCATTTAGATTTTAATTTTGATATTCATAAATTGGTGGCACGGTGATGCAGTCACAACAAAAAAGGTCCCGGGTTCGAGCCCTGGGGTCGTCCTCTGTGTGGGGTTTGTATGTTCTCCCTGTGTCTGCATGGGTTTCCTCCCCACAGTCCAAAGACATGTAGGTCAGGTGAATCGGCCATACTGAATTGTCCCTAGGTGTGAATGTGTGTGTGTGTGTGTGTGTGTGTGTGTGTGTGTGTGTGTGTGTGTGTGTGTGTGTGTGTGTGTGTGTGTGTGTGTGTGTGTGTGTGTGTGTGTGTGTGTGTGTGTGTGTGTGTGTGTATGTGTGTGTGTGTGTGTGTGTGTGTCTGTGTGTGGGCCCTGTGATGGCCTGGCGGCCTGTCCACAGTGTCTCCCCGCCTGCTGCCCAATGACTGCTGGGATAGGCTCCAGCAACCCTGAGTAGGATAAGCGGTTTGGATAATGGATGGATGGATGGATGGATATCTTACTACTGCTACTACTTTTGGCTGCTCCCGTTAGGGATTGCCACAGGGGATCATCCGTTTCCATTTCTCACGCTTGGATTCGGATATACGTACTATTCCCCAATCCTCTTTGAATGGAAGACATGACTTTTGTAACTCTAGTTAATGGTCACACCCATATTTGCATATGAGACTGGTCGTTGGTTTTGATCGTTAGGCGACTGTGTTGTACTGTATTGTTTATAAAGGTGGGGGTGCCTGCAGTCCGTTTAGACTGGAGATGTCACTTAGCTGAGTGATGAAATGTTGTATCCAGATGAACTGATTCAACCTTCTTTGATTCGGATATATATATATATATATATATATATATAATATATTTGTTTTGCGTAATGTAGGATATCAATAAAGGCGAACGGCAAAATAACATTCGTCATCATTGCGCAATATTTAGGCTTTTTAATCGCACTGTTAAAATGTGGAAGTTGGGCTGTACAAATAAAATTGATTTGACCTGACAGCTGCGGCGCGCGACACCCCCCTCACGCCCAGCAGTGACGTCACGCTTCAGTTCACCTCGGCCGTTAAAGGGAAGACAAGATGCCGAGGGCGTCGGGTGTGTGCTGGGTGTGTGGCGGCACTTTGACAGGGCAGTGTGCCAAATATGCGGCTTGAAACTGGCCTGCCACGGTGGCTCAACAAGTATGATAAGTCCTCTGAATGCTGTAAGTAGTAGGCTGTTCTTACACGGTGCAAAAAAAAACAAAAAACAGAAACCGAGACCATATTAGCTAGCAAACTTAGCTTAGCTCATGCCTGTTCTCCAGCCGCCATTATCCAGCTGCTTTTATCCGCCGTTTAAACGGTAACGTTACGCACCATAAAAACCTGCACTTACTTAGCTTGGGAAATAGTTGCAACTGGTCCGAATAGCTAAAATAAAACATTACATCTGGGGCTAAGGCAACTTATTGGCCTAAAAAAGCTCCGAGTGTACTCATGCTATACAAATACAATTGACTTGACTAATAAACGCAGGGTAGGGGGTGCTATGCTAAGTGGTGTACCCCACCACTCTGGTGGTGTGTGTGTGTGTGTGTGTGTGTGTGTTGATTCATACATAGGCCTGTGGAAGCAAATTGGGGTGAGATGTATATATTTCCATATTTCAAAGAAATTTTAAAATTGATACACAGCAATGGCCCAACTAGCCATTAGCTCATCTCGGCTAAGAATTATATCTATATATATATATATTGACTGGACACAATAGGACACATTGTTGGGGGTAATATCATCACCAGTTGCCAACATTATGATAATTACAAAAGCGGACTTTACAATTTGATTGATTTGATAATGTAATAATTTCATATGTGTGTGTGTGTGTGTGTGTGTGTGTGTGTGTGTGTGTGTGTGTGTGTGTGTCGGCCCTGTGATGGTCTGGCGGCCTGTCCAGGGTGTCTCCCTGCCTGCCGCCCAATGGCTGCTGGGATAGGCTCCAGCATCCCCGTGACCCTGACAGCAGGATAAGCGGTTTGGATAATGGATGGATGTATATGTTTTTTGGACCAGCTCTCGGCATCGTTTCACATTACATATCCACTCACATCCACTCCTGTTCTCCTAAATTCCCAGGTGTTACCTGGCTGAGGCGATGGTGGGTTTTCTCTGGAGGGCCCGATGAACTCCTGTTTTGTTTTTTGCCCAATTCTATTTCATTTGTTCCCATTTTTTACTTTTTTTCCCCAGTTTCGTTTTTATTCATTATGATTTTTATCCACTTTTATTCCAAGAAAATTTATGCAATCAACTCCAGTAATAAACAGCACAAGCAAAATGGCTGGGTTTGGGTTTCCTGTTTTGTATTTTTCCCCCCAGATGCTGTTGTCTTCTGTGATGCTTGTCGCTTTGACATTTTTTTCTCCATCCCATACAACAAACCTTTGTGCTTTTACTGATGTTTGCATGCTCTGATGTGCACACTTACACACGCAGAACTACTTTAAATTCCTACCGTGTTGACACATTTCCATATTTCAATCTGAAATCCATTTTCATGTCTCCGTCCAATGATTCCATCCGGGTTTTTTTTCTGTAGCTTGGAAATCATAGAGCCCTATGTAGTCATGCCCTGGTAACACACACACAAACTCACACATGTGCACGCGCTGATCTAAAGATGCGCTTGAATGTAGTGGCATAGCCGCTGCTGAGAGTGCATGGGAGAGGTGGGTCGTTAGCCTGAATAAAGGGCGAGCTTATTGTTAAGCGAGGTCTCTTTAAATGGATTTTAACTGATGGTGTTGCTGAGACTGCTGTCTGGACTTGAAGAGGGGCAGGTGGGCAGGTCTGAGAGAGGCAGTTGAGGGGGGACTTCCAAGCAAACAATCCATGGCTAGCAGGTGCATTTACTTTTAGGCCAACAGCCAAAACACTTAGAGGGTTTTTCAAGGCAACCGTGGCTGTGTACCCCCCCCCATCCCCCCACACAGAGGGACGTTGGAAAACACATGTTGATGTACTACACACACTGGCATGCAACACACAAGTGGGTACAGAGCATGCACATGTATATGCACCGACCTAGAGCTGGGCAACATGTCAGTATGAGACCGATATGGTGATAGGATATGAGATGTGGCGTGGGATTTTGGTCACCGTAATACAGTGATATAATTAAATTGTCATTCTCTGGTCTTAAAGGCCGTGTCAAAGTGAAGTGGCACAGTTTTCTTAACGTATTTGACAGTTTTAGCTGACACATCAGTATCATCACATTATCAATATTGAGGTATTCAGTCAAAAATACTGAGTATTGTTTACCTTCATGGACAAGTTAGCAGCCCCCCTCCCCACCCCCGCCGCTCCTCGTGAGCAGTAATTAGGAGTAAGCCTGCATGCATGTTTTTTTTATTTTTAGCGGTGTGTAGTCAAGCAAGACAGTGGTCTTGTCAGTGTTCAGGGCCTTTCTCTGCTCCGTCTTTTCGTGCCTGTCTCCCGCTGAGGAGTATGTATATTTCATAAGCCCGGGGTACCTTTTTGTCTTAGGATGCTCCGTGCCGTCTCTGCCCGTCTCACTGCCACTTGTCAATGGAGGGAGCCGTCACGGCTTCTTTTAAGTTCTCCTCTGCCTCCCCGCTCCCTCTTCTCGCTGACAGCATCCCTTTGTTCCTCACTCTGCTTTTAATGGTCACCCCCCCCACGCACACACATGCACACACATGCACGCATGCACACACACAAACGCATGCATGCACAAATGCACATGCACGCACATGTGCATGCAATCACACACACACAAATGCACATGCGCGCACACCCAGACGCATGCACACAAGCACGCATGCACACGTGCGTGCATGCATGCGCACACACACACGCACACACACACAATCATAAACAGACACACTCTCCTCTCGTACCTACCTTTCCTCTCTCATCTCCCTCTTTCTCTCTTTCATTATACCTCTCATTCTTTCTCATTCTCTTCTACCGCTCTCTTTCTCTTTCTTGAAGGCTTGTCTATCTTTCCATCTTAGCTGAGGGGAGCAGAGCACATCTAAATGGACCTGGGCTCGCTCTCTCTCTGTCTGTCTCTCTCTCTCATCCTGTCTTTCCTGGGTCTGTCACGTCAGTGATGGGACATTACTTCACCCGGCACTACTCTGGATCTCTTTTAGTCTGTCTTTTTATAGCAGATGTATCAGAGTTGTGACAGCAGCTAAAAATGGATCCGTGGACGACAGGCCAGATCAGTAGCCAGATCTGTTAATTACTGCATTTGTGCGATCACCTCCACTTAGTGTTTCCGTCTTAATTTCGTGCGCCGTTGCTGTTTTCTAATTTGGGTGAGCGGTGGGTTGTTTTTATTTTACGGTGTTTCAGGGGAATTTGGGCAGACGTTTTGTTTTACAGACTTTAAAGCGTCAGACGATTGCCCATAATCTGAAGTCTTACTGAAGTGACGTTGACTTAATCATAATTATATTCTACTTTTATTTTACCCATGGTCATCCAAACTAGGGCTAAACAACATGAGAGCTATTCAATACGCTTGAACGTTTAACATGAACGATTTGAACTGCGATCAATGAACAGATATAAAGTGTGCACAGTTCTAGTGTACTATATTAACTGTTCACCATGGCTCGTACAGGTGTACCCGTGTTCTTCTCCTGAGGCCGAAATACTGCCAGACAACTGAAATGCTGTTTTTTTTTAAAACAATTTCTTCTTCATCTCTTACACTTTCCCCTGCCCTCGTCTTGCTGAACTCTCCTCCTTCGACCTTACGTGAGACGACTGTAACCTCACTTGCAACCAATCAGATGGTGCCTAACGGCTAGGGCTCCATCTGATTGGCCAAACATATTGGCATACAGCAAGTGCATGGCATGGCGCATAATTGGTAAATATACTATGACTATACGGAGTTTCACACTGCAGTCAGTTGTGATGTGTACAGTAAGTAAGTTCATATCTCAGTGACAAGAACTACACGGTACGTGGTCGGCAGCCATGCCAACATGTACCCTGGCTCTGCCAAATGACAGAAGCTAAGCAGGAATGGGCTCGGCTAGGACTTGGGTGGGAGACCTCGCGCGAAAACTGAGTTGCTGCCGGAAGTGGTGTTAGGGGGCAGTCTTCCCTCTCATCGGAGATGCCGTCCTTCGGATGAGCCAGTAAACCGAGGTCCTGACTCACTGTGGTCATTAAAGAGCCCATGGCACTTATGGCAAAGAGTAGGGGGGGTTCCCTGGTGGCCTGGCAAAATTCCCAACCTGGCTCTCTCCACCTGGCTACCTAATCATCCCGCCATGTAATTGGCTCAATGATTCCTCCCTCTCCACCTCAAGCTGATGTGTGGTGAGCGTTCTGGTGTATAATTGCCGTGTATCACCCAGGTGGGTGCTACACATTGGTGGTGGTTGAAGTGAGTTACCCCCTTCAATGTGAAGCGCTTTGGGTGTCTAGAAAAGTGCTATATAAATATAATTATTATTATTGTTATTATTATTGTGCAGACTCACTGCTGATAGTGCCAAGAATCACCCAGTGGCTTGTGTGTTATGGTATTTAACAATGGCAATTGTGTCTCCATGTCTTTCAGACTTGCACTGTGATTGAAGGCATGGCCAGAGGCAGCAAGGATACGGACCCCGGTGCCCATGTAACATCCGTCAGTCAAACGGGGCCTTCGCAATCTGGAGCTGACCACCCTCCTTCTCGCCCAGCGACCTCGGAGCCCGACCGGGTCGACCGTCCGCTCTCCAGTGAGTATCTCTCGCCGAACGTAACTCTTCTTCCCCTCTTTTTTAAAATGGCATTCGCGGTCTGCCATTATTTCCTCCATCCGCTCTTCTGCCTCCCCTTCCCCCTTCTCATTTCTGTCCCTCTCTCAGTTGCTTTTCATCTTTCCGTCTTCAACGGCCATACTGCTCCTGATCGTTCCTATACAATTCACACATCATTCTGTTTTATTGGATGTGAGTGTGGCGTCGGATATTGTGTGTTTGATGTGCCCTGTTTTCATTTCAAAAAAGGAAGAAAAACTACAAGAGCAATCTCAACCCCCCCATATAGAGATGCTCTTCATTATTTACGTTTGACTCATTCGGATTTGTGTTGTATGATCTTTCTAAGCCTCATCACTCTTTGTGATGGAAAAATACCAGCTTAATGTGGATGTAAGGCCAAAATGGAGAAAAGATGCGTTTCTAAATTTATCTGTTGGGGTGGACGTGGCATGGGATTAGGCCTGACGTAGTTCTGACGTGCAGACAGAGGAGTGTAGGACGTTTGATTGCGTTCTGCGTTTTAGGCTGAGGCTCTTAGGTCTGTCTTCTATCAGCTCATCCTCCTGTGACACTTTCAGCCACTTACCCCCTCAACCAAAACCCCCCGCCCCGGCCTCTTCATCTTATTTTATCACTCTCTCACTAGATTACACGTCTTCCTCCTTTCTACTTGTGGTTTCCTCGCTGCAGCGTTTTCCCACAGCCCAAGCGAGCGGTGCTTGTGTGGGACCAGACGGGAGAATAATGACTTCCATGCAGTTTGCTCTGCAAACGTGTCGAGGATCTGCCTCTTTTTACCCCCCCCCCCGGTTGTTTAATTACCCAATGATAATGATTCCAGTAAGCCCTTCCAGACCACGAGACTGTCACCGTGTCTGTGGCGCTCGCAGAAACACTCGTGACCACGTAAACAGGCTCACATGCTTGCCCACGCTTGCAGTGGATGCACCCACAAACATGCATGCATGCGGCACATGGGTTTGCACACGCATGCACAGACATTCTGACTGTCTCTCTGTCTTACGTACACACCTACACGCACACACACACACACACATCAAGCGTGAGACTGGTTTCATCCCGACCCCCTGAGAGTTTTCATTGGATTTGCGTCGTTGCGGTGCAGGGCCCACATGTTTGAAAGGGATCGCTTATCTATTTGATCAATCAGATAAGACTTCCCACACTCTCTCCCGTCCGTTTTACGGAATATACATTATGCTAAGAGAGGGGAGAGAGTGGGCTGGGGGCATACATATGTGCAGTTGTGCGTATTGCATTTTTATTCCTCAGGTGTGTAGGACACCTAGAGACGTTTTACACCACATTTGCTGAGGAGTTGTGTTTTTTTGGGGGGGTTACCCTAGGGAATCAGGGAGATCGTTCCCTGTCTGCTGATAGCGTGGGCGGATAGACATCAGCGGTGAGAGTAAAACCTCTGATCGTAGTAATCGCTCTGTCCCACTCTGCCAACGCTGAAACTAATCCTGGTT
Organism: Lampris incognitus; assembly: GCF_029633865.1. Classification (NCBI taxonomy): domain Eukaryota; kingdom Metazoa; phylum Chordata; class Actinopteri; order Lampriformes; family Lampridae; genus Lampris; species Lampris incognitus. The sequence goes on from NW_026611247.1 coordinate 14,640, forward strand.
TTAGGAGGCCGTCGAAGAAGCGGAGTATCAGAAGGTCTCGTGTTACCGGCTTGGTGATTTTTTTTTTTGTTGAACGATTTAACACACTGTAGTCCAGGGACCCAGAGGAATAGATGGATTATAGATTAGAGAGTCGTGTTACCTTTCCTCCTTGCGTGCCGCCCGGCGACACTGACTTATAAGCAGGTTGTCTGGCAGGGCTGCAGGAAGAGACGGTAGTTATGAAGTGAGACTGAGGGATGATGTGGTAGATGTCATGATGAACTAGACAAGGAGAGAGAAAAAATAGTGTGTGTGTGTGTGTGTGTGTGTGTGTGTGTGTGTGTGTGTCCCAAGGGAGGCCATCAGCGCACTAGATCTTGGAGCTCTGTGCATTTATGTGGAAAGTGCTACTGTCTCCTCTTATCAATGTACATAGACTAGCCTTTCACCGGGTATCTCTCCTTCCCTTTCTCTCTCTCTCACGCCCACCCACCCACACACACACACACACACACACACACACCATCTTTCTCTAACCTCATTATTCTCCTGTTTCTCTCTCCATCTCCTCTTCGCGCTCTCTCCACCTCACGGCTCCCACCAGGTTGTCTCTTTCTTTTCTCCGAGGCTATTTCTGTTTAGCCATGGGGGCCCCTCTGTCCTCTGCAGAAACACGTCTCTATCTCTTCTTATAGCTTAGAGCCCCTTACCCCCCACCCCCACCCACCCACACACACCCACACACACACACACACACACAGGACCTAAACCACAGCACACTCGTTGGCTCTCGGTTAAACAGTCGTGAACCCACCACATAGAAAAAAAACAACAATACTCTGCAAACACACACACACACATGTACAGAGTCGAACATCCTGCCCTGCTCATTGGTGTGGCGGGGATGCAGAACAGGAGAGTCGTGAGTTATTTAAGTGCACTCTATCACGCATGTGCCACTGCTTCTCACACTCAACACGACACGGTCCATTTCCTCCACTCTGGGTGAAACGTGACACTTTACACGCTTGTGGTGTTCACACAGAATAAAGGATGGGAGTACACACAATCAGTCATGATGTGATAGCTGTTTGAAATCTCTACGTAGGCCTACATGCAGCCACCGCAGTACGCTTCATGGAAAGCATAATATTAGCTAGGTTACGTGCTATGAGCTGTATTAGTGTGTGCGTGCGTCTGCAAGCCGCCTGTATTTGCATGCCTGTATTTTTTATTTATGTAAGTTTCCTTTGAGCTGTGGTGGAGAGAGACAGAGATACGTGGATGCCGGGCAGCTAGAGTGGGAGAAATTGTGCTTTTGTATTTGCAAACTTGTTTTTGTTTTGTGTTGGGAGTTGTGTAAATGCAAAGTGGATTCATCTGACATAGTTACTCACTAAGAAAGACCCCGCTTTTTTTCCCCCCAAAGCGAAATCACGTGTTGCCTCTATCAGACAGGAAACAGGGGCAGAGTTAAGAGGAAGTGACGTCATGGCTATCCCTGTCAGCGTTCTGCGGTCTTGTGAACGTATTCCTTTAACTCTTCACACACAGCGACTGTTTGTTGGACACGGGACAATAGAATCCATACATCATAATTAGTGTCGAAAGGCCAAGGAAACACCTTACACATACCCAATGGAAGGAAAGAGAACTGGGGCAGTTTTAATGAGTAGAATATATGGTAAGAACATGATTTTCTCTCCGCTTTGTCTGTGCACCCTAATGTGGCCTTGTTCACAAAAATCCTGTATAGTTTGGTTTTTGCCTAGTTGTAGACAATCTCTCTGTTCTCATAGGCCTCTACTTTCCAGTTTTCCTGCCCCCCCCCCCGCCCATTTTATCCTTTCATCTGGCACCGTTCTTCCTCATTCTCATTCCACAGTGTTGAGCTGGTAGTGTGGAAATGTGTGTGTGTGTGTGTATGTGTTGGTGAATTTATTTATGGATTAATTATGCTGATGAAGTGATTTTGTAAGATACATGGTGAGTGTTTTGATGACAACAACACGTTCAGACTTTGCCGTTCTTCTGCTCTTGGTTTCTGGCCAGTTCGATTACAGGTTTAGGAAGACTTGCATGGGCAAGCATGTTATGATCAGTCGAGGTGGACCAACACGCAGACACAATGAAATTGATATATAAAAATAGATTTATTGTAGGAATTAAGGGTAATGAGGATGGCAGGCAAGGCAGAAGGTCGAGAGTAGGGACGCGAAGCCCCATCACTGAGGCCGATGCGATATGCATCTTAATGCTTTGCCAACTGTCCGGTACATTAAAGATACATGTGAAGCAACTACCAATGTGATACACCCCTATTGCGATGCATTGCAGGTCGTCTTGATTTGATTCAACACAATGCGATTGGACGGTGATGCAAAATAATGATGCTATGGAATTCACTATGATACAGCAGGGGTCGGCAACCTTTTGGATGTCACTTTACAAAGTTAAAAAAAATGGATTACATTCATAAAGCACTTTAGCTAGACACCCAAAGCACTTCACAGTGAAGGGGGGAAACTCACCTCAATCAACACTGATGTGTAGCACCACCTGGGTTATGCACGGCAGCCATTTTGTGCCAGAATGCTCACCACACATCAGCTTTAGGTGGAGAGGGAGGAATCACTGAGCGAATTACACAGCGGGGATGATTAGGTGGCCAGATGGAGAGAGCCAGGTTGGGAATTTTGCCAGGACACTAGGGGAACCCCTACTCTGCAATAAGTTCCATGGGCTCTTTAATGACCAATGAGTCAAGGCCTCCGTTTAACGTCTCATCCGAAGGACGGTATCCTCTACAGCACAGTGTCCCTGTCACTGGGATTTTTTTCTAATTAGGACCAGAGGGAATACTGCCCCCTGCTGGCCCACCAATACCACTTCCTTCAGCAACTCAAAGGTCTCCCATCCCAAATGCTAGCCAAGCCCATACCTGTTTAGCTTCTGTCATTCAGCAGAGCCAGGATACATGTAGGTATTGCTGCTGGCAAGCAACAAAAAAATCGTAGACCGGAGTGCCAGTTCATTTTCGTAATAAGCATTTATCTATTTCCTGCTGCTGCTTGTCTACCAGTCTAGATTCCGCATGGTAAAAGATCTGCGCTCTATACACATTTTACCATTTGTGAAAATGCATGAAAATTACTAGGGCACAAAAGACAATTCAATCTTACCGATTCCGTGCAACTCTTGTTTGTCGCAATATCTGTAACCACTGCTAGAGCGTCATTTACATCCACACCCTCAAGGGCTATGCTGAATACTGAGGCATCTTTCAATGCAAGAGTTTGCTGTTGCCTTATGGTTTCAGACATGTCTGTAATGTGCCTCTCTACAGTTCTCACAGGAACGGGCATTTCTTTGACCCTGCTGATGATCGTGTCTTTGTTTTATAACCCGTCAAATATGACCTGCGAACTGCTGAAAGCCTCCTTTATATACTCTCCATCAGAGAATGGCTTGCCATGTTAAGCAATGCACTGTACGACTTTATAGCTGCCCTCTGTAGCTTGGTTTTGGGCAGCACATCGGGTCGCTTCCCATACTGGGCCACTGCCCTCTGGATTGATTCAGCTTTGTCAGCCTCATCTTTGACGTTTTTCTCGTGACTTTTTACACTTGGAAGTTTGACACATTTTCACAGCAGAGAGTGCACACAGCTCGGTCCTTTTGCGAAATGAATCCAAATTCATTTGTCCAAGACAGCTGAAAGAAGCGAATATCACACAGTATTGCTTCTGCCATCGTCAGTAAAGCAGAACAGAAAGCTAGCTAGCTATGCTATGTTGTCACTATCGCTGTAATGCTGCGCTCATGGGCAGATCAGAGGGAGGGGAGGATGATAGACCATGGAACTTGCGTACACCCTCTTGCTGTCAAAAACAATGGTGCATTTTGAGGACTGTATCAGTGTTATTTTTAATCCAATTGTTTTAGTTCACCATTAGGCTAAATTTTATATTGAAAGTGTTATTGGAAAAATTAAATATTTTTATCAAATTGTTCCGTGTGCCCGTGTTAATGGCCTTGCGTGCCACCGTGGGCCCGCGTGTCATAGGTTGCTGGCCCCTGTGGTAATTTGTTTGCATTTCTTAAGCACATGACAAATCAAATGAAAAAAGTGCCATGTTTACTTGTACTGCAACTCAGTAAGCATCTCGTCTGTTTTTTGATTTTTTTTTACCTCTATGCCTTTGTTTTCATGTGCCCAATAATCTGAGCACCCCCTCATCTCCACTGCTGTCAATGGATACACCTCAGCCTCCATAGAAGTGATGCGTGTCACAGATCAATGGAGATGAGACTTAATAAAGTTGAGAGGAAGAATTAAATCTAAATATCAAAATATTGGTCAAATTTCTAAATAATAAAGGGCATAGGGCCTCTACTAATCGATGAATCATATCCCTAGCAGAGAGGCGATGGCAGTTGACAGAGCTGAACTGAGCTGGATGGTGGTTAGCAGAGTTGAGCCGAGCAGGACAGGTGGATGAGGATGTTAGCGTGGCTGGCTGAAGATAAGTTTGGGGGTTTAGTAAGCGAGCAGGCAGACCAGAGGGTGGTGATCCTGGAAAGTCAAGGAAATGCGGCAAATGCAGGTAATGCGGACAACATGAGCAAAGACTGTAGTATATGCTACTACAGAGCAGCCAAGAGCAAGACGCTTCCAATGTAGTAGAAACAACAATCTGGTGGTGAGTGGGTGGTGAACAGCAGTAGAGATACTGTTGATTTGATGAGTTGATGGAAGGCAGGTGTGCAGGCAGGTGAGATGAATGGGCTGCAATCAGGAGGGAGCCGCAAAGTGCCAGGGAAGTAAGCCATGCACACGCACACACAGAGGGGGGAACAGGAGACACAAGGGAAAAGGGGAACATATGGAAACCCAAGGAAAATAGCTGAGGGCACGGCCAGGGTCGTGACAGACAGAAGTTAGGTTCAACCCCCAAAAGGAAATTGCCACCTGAACGCAGACAAACGTGCGTGCACATGATTACCCATATGTGGGCACACACACACACACACATGCACACACCATCATCATTGGCGGTCACTCGGGGTCGAGTATGACTGTCCTCCATCTGGGTCCTTCTGGGTCTTCAGGTGGGCGTAGAGGCCGATCCTGGAGCCGCATAATGGGAGGACGCCTGCACGTGACAGCTTTTTACGTGGAGTGGCTGATGCGCCTGCAGCCACCACACGGTCCTTGGCAGGGGGGTGGCCAGAGTCCAATGGCATAGAGAACCAAGACGATTGGGGACCACCCCCTGTTGCAGCCTTCATCTGCCTTCACTGCCATTGTGACCCGGCGTCGTCTTCCGTCAGTTCCGCCACTGAGGTCTTTGTTGGATCACACTTCATCTGGAGCCTCCTCCTTGACCCATCCTCCTTGGGTGAGCCTACCAGGAGCAAAGTTCCGGATGGCATAGCTCTTGGGATCATTGGTACATGCAGGCTTCTCCACCATGACAAGGTGGCGATCTAGGAGAACACACACACACACACACACACACACACACACACACACACACACACACACACACACGATGAGGAAAAGTTGATTATAGCCTACTGTTCTGCCCTCGTCCCATCGCTGGAGAACAGAACAGCAGGTGGAAGAGAGGAAAAAAGGGATGAGATGAGCAGTGTGAAGTGAAGAAAGGAGCCAAGCGATGACAGGTGGAGTTTGTTGAGATGTGGCAGAGGCACGGGGAAGGATATTGAGAGGAGGATAAGTGGAAAAGAGTGCTGTTTGAAGGTGCACCGAGTACAGAGATGACAGGGGTTGGGTTTAAAAAGATCGATAAGGGGCTGAATGCCACTGCCTGTGCTCCCCTCTCATCCCCCCTTCTTTTTCTCTTCATTTCCTTACTTGAGATGGCAGGAGGTAGGACTAACTTTGAATGACAGTGACAAGCTTGCCTCCACTACCATGAAGCCGAGCAGATGGAACTGTGTGTGTGTGTGTGTGTGTGTGTGTGTGTGTGTGTGTGTGTGTGTGTGTGTGTGTGTGTGTGTGTGTGTGTGTGTGTGTACGTGCGTGATTAAAATGCCACTGGAGACTGGGGTGGGCAGACAGGAGGTATACTGACTCTCTTGGCAGTGTTATGCTTGGCAGAGCGCCACCTTACTGCCCTCTTTTTCCAGCCCAGCAGAAAAATGGGGAGAGGGGGAGGGGGATGATGGAGAGGGGGGTGTCAGAGAATGAGAGAGAGAGAGACAGAGAGAGAGCAAGCAAGAACGAGAGAGAGAGAGAAAGAGAGGGGAGGGGGGGACCATTTTCTATGCAAACAATTATTAGTTCACAGTATTCATTGTGTTTCCATGATACATTTGCTCAGTGTAACTGCTTTTTTCATCCGTCCATTCGAGGAAATTCAGTAATGTAACGATCACAAGAATTTGGAGAAACGCAGCTCTGTTTTGCCGTGTGGCGCCAGTGCTGGCAGGCATGGAGGAATTAGTCAGGAGACAGTGGGTTTGGCAAGGTGCCATGGTTATTAGCCTCACACAGGGTGGGCACGGGGTTGTGCCCCAACTCAATCGCTTACTGTGTACGTCTGTGTGTGTGTGTGTGTGTGTGTGTGTGTGTGTGTGTGTGTGTGTGTGCGTGCGTGCGTGTGTCTCTCAGTGTGTTTATATGTATTTATGTGTCTCTGAGAGTGCTCGTATGTGTGTGTACATGTGTGTACGCTGAATGTGTGTGGTTTTTTGTGTCTGTATTGTTTGTGTCTATGTGTGCGAGTGTGTGCGTGCGCGGGTTTGTGTCTGTGTCATTGTACATGCATGCAGCTTTCGAATGCGTATTCTCCTCTGGTCACACTGACCTATTTGTGCGGTCACTCCTGGTTGATTTGCACTCATTCCAACACATTCCTGCAGCCGAGAGACACACACATTTATTCCCTCATAACACAGTCTACTTTCTCTCCCTTCCTCCCTGGATGGGCTTGATTTAGTGACTGAGGTTTTCCATTGCGAGCCCGGCAGTGAGAGCGCGCGGACTCGGGCAGAGACCTATAGCTTCACAGCTGGTGAAAGACATTATTACTCGGCCGTAGCTCATCAGCAGATACACCGGCAGGATGGCGTGCTAATAGATACTAGTCGCAAACGCTAAACCGCCGCCTCGTTTCGTCCCCCTTAATTATTTTCCTCTCGTGTGTCTCTGGAGTTCTGCCAGGCGGTGACATCACACAGCTCCGCGGTGTGTGGCACGACGCTGAGTGTCGCACACAATTGTGTAAACTGTGAAATTTGATTTGGCTTTTCTACCGTGGGCTAAACCGGCGCTTCTCGGTGGTTCTCCCAGTAACTCTGACAGGTATCCCAGCCATTTAATCAGGAAGTTTTTAGACCTGGGACAACAAATGAGCATGATTTACTACATGGCAGAATTGAAAGCCAGCGACACCGAGGCCCCGTTCACATCGAGTTGTCTCTCCCCAATTTGGTGCCTAATCCAGTCAGGCTCACACCCCCAGCCTGCGTATTAATGGGAATCGAAACTGCTAATAACGGATGCCGCTGACTTCAGTTCCTATGCAAATGATCTTGGCTTTGCACGTATGGATGGTAACTGGGAGTTGATGTGCAGATATTAACTGCCCAACGGTCCCTGAATGTTTTATTCCCTCTCAAAACAACAGCAGGGGTTGCACATCGTGGTTCAACTCTTTCGCTTCCAACAGAAATAAACAAAACTCGAAGGGCTTCCTCCATATTTGTTGACGTTGGAGATATCATATTGATATTAGAAACGCAGGATTTACATTCAGAGCAAATATCATGCTATAAAAAACTTACCAAGCATGGCTTGTTCATACACATAAGCCTTCTTGATCCCTTAAATATGTGTGTTCGGTGTTGA
>NW_026611247.1:27500-30000 GCF_029633865.1 Lampris incognitus
AATGAAAAGGCACCTACCTTAAACCAAAGAGGATTATTGTAGGACTCTAGATGTTGGAAGTGAGGACTGAGAATTTGTGTTTCAGGAGCAGGAACCACCTCTGGTTATGTGCAGGTAGATTTCACATGTGCACAGTTCTTCACCATCAAGACCTTACTAGTGAAGTCACAGGAAGTGACTGGAGAAACAGACCCGCTTCTCAGTCACCAGTACGACTTGTTTCGCAGGAAATCTAATTTGAGAAACTCCAGTTGGAGAAGTTGAGAATCTGTCCAGCTGTGTCTGTCCTGGCATTTCCCTTACCTTTTCTACAGTCTGCCTGTTTACATATGTACTTCCTCCACCATCCCTTTTTCCTGTGTAACACCTCATTGTCCCCCCCCCCCCCCCAACCCAAATCCCCTTTCCCTCCACACTGAACAGTTACTGTACTGGTGCGTCTCCATGTGTGTAAATGTGCTTGTGTTCGTGTAGGCCCAGTTGACCAGTATTAATGTTATGACTGCCCTGCTGGGCTGCAGTCGTGTGTGTGTGTGTGTGTGTGTGTGTGTGTGTGTGTGTGTGTGTGACATCGGTGAAGGATAATATGGCCCTGCCTCTAATGCAATCAAATACTAAATAAATTACAGAGCTCTCTCTCTCTCTCTCTCTCTCTCTCTCTCTCTCTCTCTCTCTCTCTCTCTCTCTCTCTCTCTCTCTCTCTCTCAGTGTGACCAGATGACTTTGCATGTAGCGTACGTGCATTTCGGTGTGTGTACAGTCAGTGTGTGTTTGCGTAGGTCCCGCCTGGCTCCATTTTTCTTGCTGATACAATCAGTATGAGTGTGTTTTGGGGCAGCGGCAGACGTGGAGCCTGGTGTGACAGGCTCTCACAGCGGCTGAGATCTGGCCAGGCTCAGGCCGGCTCAGGGTGGATCGACAGTGACGTGTTCGGGGTGAGACGCAGAAATAGCTGGGCTTCCCCACCGGCTCTGAGGCTCCAGCCTGGCTGATGGGGTCCAGCTGGGGCGGGGTGGGGGGCGGGGGGGGATGTGAGGGAGTGTAGGTCGTCATTCTGTCTCCCATGCACTTCACGCCTCCTCTCTTTGGCATCTGCAGTATCTGAAAACTTCAAAGGTGTTGGTTTCCACAGCTCTTGCCTTTCCTGCGCGCCTCCACTCTCCTCGCCACCTTCGCGTCGAGATTTAGCTGCGTTTTGGCCTTTGTTTCCTTTAATCTTCATCTCTCACCTCCTCCTCTGACTCATCCTCTGCTTGTCTTTTTCTTGCTACGGTAAAGCGTGCGTGTGCGCGTGCACACACATATTGCACACACACACCCACCCACCCACACACAAATATGCAAACACATTGAGAACCCTTGAAGTAGGGGTCATGATTGAGGCGTGCTGTTAATTAGCCAGCAGCGGTTGTCGTAGCAATGAAATGGCGGGGTGTAATTAATTAGATGGCATGTGAACTGGTGAAGAGAGGGAGAGAGAGAGAGAGAGAGAGAGAGAGAGAGAGAAATAGCGACTATCAGCCCTTGTTTTATCCTCTAAGCTCAGATGAGTTCCCCCTAATGAGAAAAAATGAGACGTTGTGAACAGGGGAAGAAAGCATTTTGTCCTTTATATGTTCTCCCTGCCTCTCTCCTCCCCATCTCTTTTCATCTGCCTATCACATCCGGGCTGTGCCAGCAGGGTGTCAGCGAGCTGGAGGTGAATCACCAGCCACAGACCTTAACACAAAAGAAATGAGCACAGGCGTGCAACACAAGTCCACGTTCACGGAGGATCTTTGACCCTCCGATTTGCCACTCATAAGAGACCAGTGTGCATGTGTCTTTTACATGCACATGGTCCCTTTCACTCCAACCCAGCGGTCCCAATGGGCAAGTTGCACACGGGAGGAGGTGCACTGCTGTAATGGCTTCCTCCTCAAAGTGGAGACAACACAGTGATGTGGAGAGAGAAAAGGGGACTGAGTGGAGAATAAAGGTAACAGATGGATGAGGAGTATGAGTGAAAGAGAGAGAGTGGGAGAGCGATATGGATTGAGAGACCTAGAGAGAGCATGGAGGATGTGGGAGGGAGGCAGAGGCCCACAGACTCCGAGAGCTCTATTGATCCTCTCCTCTGTTCAACACCGACTCCTTGACCTCACTTGCAAGCACCCCTGTGTGAGCGTTTGTGTGTGTGTTTGTGTGTATATTTGTATTTATGTGTGTCAAAGCCGCAGTCTGAGAGCAGAGCTATCTATTTAAACACATACGAGAAGGAACCTTAACGGCTGGTGTCGAACCGTCTACGCTAACGACATCATGCATATTTAAACACACAAAGCCGTGACCTCCAACCACTCTCTTCGTGTTAGCAGCGTCACAATCCTCCAAATTCATGATTCGATTCGATTTTCAGTTTAAACATTTTGGGTTTTTTTTTTTTTCACCACTGACGGCTATGCCATTGTTAGTCTATCGAGTCTTGATATGTAAATATCAGCAGATGATTGGCTTTATA
>NW_026611247.1:35000-42500 GCF_029633865.1 Lampris incognitus
ACACAGAGGCCTATAGCTCATTACATGACAGTTCAAAAGGCCCCCTTCTCTTCCTCTTGTCTGTCTGATGATCCCCCACTCTTCCTCTTCCTCTCTCTCTCTCTCTCTCTCTCTCTCTCTCTCTCTCTCTCTCTCTCCTTGTATCGTTCTATCTGTGTGACGCTTCAGGGTGTGCTTCATGATTAAGTAAGAGAGACGGGACAGGGAATCTGGAATGGCAGATGAGAGAAAGAGGGAGAGAAGGGGAGAGAAGGAGCACGGAGGGCAGATCGGCTCCCTCCAGAGCCATAATGCAGCACCTGCTTCACGTCTGCCCAGCAATTTATGACGCGCTAATGGAGCTCGCTCCTTTGTCAGTGATTGAGATCTAAACTTCTGGCTGCATGTAAGGAATGTATGTAGAACTGTGTTTCCCCACCTGGGTACTAGCTCATTTAAATACGTTGAGGTTTTTACGGTTTTTAGATTTATTTCACTGATCTTCAACCCCCCTCCGTGGACACCCCCCCCCCCACTTTTGGCTTACACGCTAATGTGTTTTAGTAGTAGATCCCCAACTTCCGCCGATGACGTTCTCTTATCTCTTTGTTTACGAAATGGACAAAGATGAATGAAATGGGACTTTGGAAGGGTCTCTCATTCGTTCTAAAAAGGAGCTAAGCCGTCTACCTTTTTTTATTTATTTGTTTATTTTGATGACAGGATTTCCACACATTCTGGAAATCTGGAAATTTATGGAGTAATTTTCAAGGCATGGAAACCACATTGAAAATGATAAAGTTGATCAAATATCATGGAGATATTATTGAGGTTATGGAAAATTGTAAATTTAGGTTTTGAAATTGTAGTTTTACTCGCTGAGATGCCATATTTCTGGTGTAATTGTTAGCTTAGCCGGCATGTTTTCCACCCCGTTTTTCGCCGCTGACATGTCTCATCGGCGTGTGTAGTCTGGACGGTGTGTCAATGACCAGCTGAAAGTTAGACGGTCCATTTACAGACTGTTAAGGAATCAGGGCCATTTATTTGTCATTTCATTTCATGTACTTGTGTACATGAAGTTCGTTTCCCCCAGCCCACAGCAGGGCAACAGAAAGACAAAAACACATATCCAAACGACAAAGAACTACAGAAACACATATATCAGCATGGACTAGCAGTTAGCTTAGCCTGCCCCGCTTCTGCGTCCTGTCAGACCGCCCTCACTGTTTCCTCCTCGGGCGTAGCGCCAGGCAGGGCCATGGTCCCTGGGCCCACCGGACACACCAGACCAGGTTCCCCCAGCCAATCCCCAGCCAGACACTTTAAACACACCTCCCTGCACTCCACATGACAACACCGAAAAACACAGTCAACGCTAGGCGAGTCCACCGCCAGACTGCCCTTGGTGTTATCAGAACTGCCGATTTGCATGGGCTAGCAGTTAGCTTAGCCTTCCCCGCTTTGTCCTGTCAGACTGCTCTCAGTGTTTCCTCTTTGGGCACAGCTCCAGGTAGGGCCGTGGTCCCTGGGCCCACAGGATACAGCAGACCAAGCTCGCCCAGGTGATCCAGTGCCAGCTCTGCCAGCCATCAAACACTCTCCCAAACATCAAACATGTTGACACTGACACTGCTAGTTCATACTAAATAATATGACCTGTGGGCAATGGCTGCCCAGTGTATCCAGGCAAAAGTCCTGCAAATTGTCCTCGGAAATTCCTGGAAAATGATCCCCTAAAAACAGTGGGAACCCCGTATGGATTTCCACAAATCTTTTTCATACTCATTGTGTGGTTCTGTTATTGAAGGGTTTTGTGAATTTTATAGTTTAAATCTATCTTGTTTCTTCCATCTAATTTCACTGCAAACTCGATTCTCTTGCTTATCTCTTGTATGCACTTCTTATTACTGTCTGCTATTACTTATTACATCTCATTTTAATGGTCAAAATATACTCCAGTCAGTTTGGTTGATGGACTGAATGATTCTCCCTTTAACCATGTGGTCTCTCTCAGAGGTCCCAGCTGAGGCCCGGTGGGGCCTGGCCAGGCCCAGGGTCATGCAGGAGTCACCATATTGTGCTAATCTTAGTAGATATATCTGATTATCACAAAGCCAGCCCGGTTCTGATTTCATTATTGTGTCCCTCTCCCCCCCGCCCCCGTTAGATACGCGGAGCCACAAAGCTACTTAGACTGATCCTAAGCCAGTGATGAAAGTAGCTGCAGTCGCTTATTGGGCGGCCGGGGCCTATTGTGTTGGACGGTATGGCTCCTGTAATGTGTCCAGCGCCAGAGTGGATTTGAAACTTAACGGGATTGGGGTAGAACGCAGCAGAACTCTCCATCGTCTGCACTCGTCACCTCCGACTGATGATATGATGGATTTTTTTTTTAATCTCTTGTCTGGTTCAAGAGTTGTTGTAGTTTCTCTCAGGTGTGTGCGTGTGTCCGTGAGTGTGTCCAACCTGGAAAATATGTAAATATGCCTCTTTTTTTCCCCCCCTTTCATCCCTTTTTCAATTTTCCTTTCCATATCTGTCTTTTCTAAGAGCCTTTTTGTCTGTGTGTCTTTGTGGCTGATAAGTGATGGATAGTACCGACTTATATTCACCCAAAATTACACCCCCCCCCATTTTCTCCCCTCCAACCACACATCTAGTGATGCTGTGTGTGTGTGTGTGTGTCTGTGTGTTTTCTCTGCAACATATTGTGTGCGCCTGGTGAGCTGTTGTGCAGAATCTGAAAGCAGAGGGCCCAGCAGTGACAGCAGACGTCTTGAGAGAGGAGTCGAGGGAAGGAGTGAAAGGGAAAGGGATCGGAGGCGAGGAGGGAAGGAGGGAAGAAAAGGACGGTGATTGCGCTCTGCAGGTGGAATAAAGTAAAACCACCAAGGGTTCATTAATCACCGTGTTGGAGTAAGCATGGGAGGCAGAACGCGAAGAATGCGTTGAATTATTGTAATTTTTTCCTGGTGGGCTTTTCTGTCCGTCTGTTTGACTGTCTCTTAATGATGCCACCACCTGCGATTGTCGCAGCAGCCTTCGCCTTACAGTGACTGAAGACTGGCGGGGTCACTGAGGAAGACTACGCAGTGGACTGCAGACAAAGAGCCCCTTATCAAAACCAACACAGGATGGCGACTCCTTTTTCTTCTCCCTTCGTTTCCGTGTCTTCTGCCGGCTTGTGTTTTCGGCTTTTTTATAAGTTGTAATTGTCATTGACACACAGCGAAGTATGACAGGGCGCTACCTGGCGCTGTGACAGGGTCAGGTGAGGGAGGACAGGCAAAGTGATGTACACCTACAGAAACACACACACACACACACACACCCAGCCGCACACATAGCCCAGGGTTGATGTCAAAGCCCTGCAGGCATTCAGCTTCTGTGTGGCACGCTAACTGACAGCTTCATCAAACCCCCACCACCCTGCTACACACCACACGCACACACCCAAACCACACGGACATGCAGACAGAAGCACAAACACACACACACACACAAATGCTAACGCACACATGCATACATACAGACTCGTGCCCCCCCACCCCCCCAGGTTGCCTTTGTTCCCAGCATCTGTTTCCCTCAGTGATTAATTGCAATTAGCGAGAGGTTTGAAGGCCTGTGGAAGAACACAGCGAGAGAAGACACATCAAGATTAATGAGGAGAGGCATTCATCAGAGAGCGAAAGGGACAGAGAGAGAGAGAGAACAAGAGAGAGAGAGAGAGAGAGAGAGATGGGAGATGGGGGGGAGGGGAGAATAGAGGGATGACAAGGGAAGAAGAAGGGAGGGGCTCATAGTTGAGAGAGGGAGTTTGGAGGAGGGATGCATAGATGTGAGGCTGCTAGTTATAATGATGTTGAAGACGGCATAGCATGGGGGGGGTAATGTGTGTGTTCCAGAAAGGGAGGGAGATAGAAAGGGAGTGAGAGACTGAGGGAGCAGAAAGAAAATTGATGGAGAGTGCATGAGGAGAGAGAGGGAGAAAGAGAGTGTTTGTGTGTGTGTGTGTGTGTGTGTGTGTGTGTGTGTGTATGTGTGTGTGTGCATGTGAGCGAGAGAGAGGGAGAGAGAGAGAGAGAGAGAGTGTGTGTTTGTGTATGTGCGTGTGAGAGAGAGAGAGAGGGAGCGAGAGGGAGCGAGAGAGAGAGAGAAAGATAGTGTATTTGTGTGTGCGAGAGAGAGGGGGGGTGAGAGAGAGTGAGAAAGAGAGTGTATTTGTGTGTGTGTGCGAGAGAGAGAGGGGGGTGAGAGAGAGTGAGAAAGAGATAGTGTATTTGTGTGTGCGAGAAAGAGGGGGTGAGAGAGTGAGAACGAGATAGTGTATTTGTGTGTGCGAGAGAGAGAGGGGGGTGAGAGAGAGTGAGAAAGAGATAGTGTATTTGTGTGTGTGCGAGAGAGAGAGAGGGAGCGAGAAGGAGATAGTGTTTGTGTGCGTGAGAGAGAGACACAGAGAGAGAGAGGGAGAGTGTGTTTGTATGTGTGAGAGAGAGGGAGTGAGAGAGAGAGGGAGAGTGTGTTTGTATGTGTGAGAGAGAGGGGGAGTGAGAGAGAGAGAGGGAGAGTGTGTGTTTGTTTGTGCGAGAGAGAGAGAGTGTGTTTGTATGTGTGAGAGAGAGAGGGCGAGAGAGAGAGGGAGAGAGAGAGAGGGCGAGAGAGAGAGGGAGTGAGAGAGAGGGAGAGAGAGAGAGGGCGAGAGAGAGAGGGGGTGAGAGAGAGGGAGAGAGAGAGAGGGCGAGAGAGAGAGGGAGTGAGAGAGAGGGAGAGAGAGGGAGGGAGAGAGGGAGAGCTAGTTGTCAGAGCTCAGGCCACAGAGCAGCGCCACAGGGGGCTGATTAAATATGGAAATTATAATTGCTAATTGACCTTTATTAATCAGAGCAGTGGGGTGTGTGTATCGCCTGTCTGCGCGGCTTCTTCTGCATGTACATCCGTGTTTGTTCGAAACGGCGTTTGTGTGTGTGTGTGTGTGTGTGTGTGTGTGTGTGTGTATGTGTCTGTGTGTGTGTGTCTGTGTGTGTGTGTGTGAGTATCAACAAGCGTGCATCTTTTTGCATAGCCGCGTGTGTGGACGTGTGGCTGTTTGATCCCCACACGCAGTTCTCTCATGTCTCAGAGAGCTCTCTCATGTTTAAACACCGCACAATGGCGGAGGCAACTAAAATAACACACGCACACACCCACCCATAGCAACACACACACACACACACACACACACACACACGCACCCCCAGCAGAAGCTGGGTGGTAATGAGAGTGTGAGTGTATTATGGAGAGCTAAGCAGGGTCACTCTGGGACCTCAGTCTTTGGGCTGCCAGATGTACATTGGTGAATGCATGCTCACGCACACACACAAACACATACACACATTTTTTTTTAATTCTCTCTCTCTCCTCTCGCCTCTCTCTTGCCCCGTTCCTGCTGCCCCACCAGTGCACACCAGGGTTCTTGCAGGGTTCGCATTTAACGTCTCCATTTTTATAAGCATCTTTATTAAATCCCCGACTCTCAGTCTCAAACTAAATCTCAGCAGATGCGTCGGCAGTATTTCTCTGTCTTGAGGGTTCAATCCTGCGTCTTTTTTGCTCTTGTGATGAGCACAGTGATACACACACGCACACACACGCACACACACACACACACACACACACACGCCAGGATGTCAGTCTTGTTGCCAGATCACACAGATCTGATTAGAGCCTCCCCTAAATCCATTAGACCGACGTGATTTTGCCAGCTATCGTTAGAGCCACATGTAAGCTGGTTTGAAGTGGTCTGATTTGGTTTCGGCTGGCCCCGCATGGAGGATCTGCAGAATCCTCCACGAGCCCTGGCGGCTGGGCCCACACGCGCGCCATTATCCCACTTTCAGATTCGCAGAATACCTCTGAGTCTCCACTCGTGCGGTGGACTTCAATCGAGCGCGCTCGCACGCCCCCTCTTTTTCCGGCGACGCCTTTACTTCTGCCGCCAGCACCTCCCCCCCCCACCCGCCCCACCCACACCAACCTGACCCACCAACCACAGAGATGCCCAGCATAACCACGCTCCTCTACTGCTGGGCAAACAGCAGCTGCAGTGGAGGGCCTTTCTTCAAGGTACTTCAACCATAGAGGGTGGAGAGCAGGTGTTTCCTTCTCCAACCTCTAGTTAGAAACACAGGGATCGCTGGTTCGAATCCCCGTGTTATCTCCAGCTTGGCCGGGCGTCCCCACACACACAATTGGCAGTGTCTGCGGGTGGGAAGCCGGATGTGGGTCTGTGTCCTGGTCGCTGCACTAGCGCCTCCTCTGGTCGGTCGGGGCGTGAATAGCGTGATCCTCCCATGTGCTGCTTACCCCTGGCGAAACTCCTCACTGTCAGGTGAAAAGAAGCAGCTGGCGACTCCACATGTATGGGAGGAGGCGTGCGGTAGTCTGCAGCCCTCCCCGGATCGGCAGAGGGAGGTGGAGCAGCGCCAGGGACGGCTCGGAAGAGTGGGGTAATTGGACAGGTACAATTGGGGAGAAAAAAGTGTGTGTGTGTGGGGGGGGGGGATAATATCCATCCATCCATTATCCAAACCGCTTATCCTGCTGTCAGGGTGGCGGGGATGCTGGAGCCTCTCCCAGCAGCCACTGGGCGGCAGGCGGGGAGACACCCTGGACAGGCTGGCAGGGGATAATTCAATAAAATATTTCCTCTTGATGAAAATGATATATTTCTTAATCAAATCATATATACATATTTCCACAACCATAACCAACCATCAATTTGGACTCTAACAATTACACTTCCTGTCCATCTGCCCTCCCTCCCTCCCTCCCTCCCTCCCTCCCAACACTGTATCTGTACTGAGAGTTGTGTGGACGCCCATTATCTCTCTGTTAACCGTCCCCGAAGCTGTAAAGAGCATCTGCTTAGGCGGATTGTCACTTTTAGCTTCTTCCTACGACACACAGAAGTTGCACAAGCGGCAGAGGAGGGCTCCTCTCCTCTCACCCCCGGCTCCCCTAATCCTGTTAGCTCAGCCCGGGATCAGGCCGACCCGCCTGGCCGCCAGGCCTCCTCTCTTAACCCTCCCAGAGGGACCCGGAGGGGCCCTTACCTCAAAGGGGCAATTGTTGTGGGGTCTAGAGGTGGTAGAGCAGGCAAGCGGAGGGGGGGGGTGATAATGGGAGGGGCGAAGGAAAAGACACACAACCTTGCATGTGCACGCACACACACACACACGCATACACTGGCAAGTGCACATGCACACAAACGTATGTATATTTGTTTCAGACATAGCCAGAGTGCAAAGCGTTGATAGGTAAAGCCCACTGTTAGACTGCCTGCCTACGGTTCCAGTACAGAGTGTGCTCCAGCCCACTGAGTGTGCTCCACCTCCTTCAGTCGTTTCACCTTGATTTTTCTTTCCTATATTCTCTCAGTTGACAGCAAAGGAGAGAGGATGCCCACAGATCTGGCACTCTCTCACTCAGTCTCTCTCTCTCTCTCTCTCTCTCTTACTCTCTCTCACTCACTCACACATA
>NW_026611247.1:47500-55000 GCF_029633865.1 Lampris incognitus
TACTGAACATAGACGTGCATACACACACGCACACACACACACACACACACACACACACACACACACACACACACACACACACACACACACACACACACACACACACACACACACACACACACACACACCATGCTGCCAACAGTCTGCCCCACTTTAGAATAGGAGCGTTCTATTTGGCGTCCACCCACAGCTCCTCTTCTCTCTGATCTCACTGCGCTATTCTTCACAGTCCCTCGCCATGCTGGTGCGGACAAAGCTTTCACTGATGTTATGAAGTGGAAGCCCTCTGTGACTTCATATACGAGACACAGTTTTGCACTGGACAAATCTGCCAGTTGGTCTCCGGGTGGTGGAGGAGCTAGACGGTGGGAAAAAAAAATAGCAACAAAAACGCCCCGTCAGTACACATGTATTATATGCCCTTGCAGAGCGCTGTCAGAAGAATGTCATTTAACCAGATTTAGGCTCCTATTTTGTCTTTTTCTCAGCCTTTTACAGTGTTAGTCATGTCAAATATGACAGTCGTGGTAATGTCAGATGTCAAAAAACTGAGAAAATGTTAAGAAGTTTATTACGCCGCTTCTGGTGTGGGAAGATGGCGGCGTGAACTTACGTTTGCAGTGGCCTCACCCAGTACCGTCCATGCAGTGTCTTTGTCCAAAGCTCTGTCTACATTTGTGTCTTCATTTGATGGCTGGGAGAGCTGGTGCTGGATCGGCTGGGAGAGCTTGGTCTGCTGTGTCCAGTGGGCCCAGGGACCACGGCCCGGCCTGGAGCTGCTCCCAAAGAGGAAACACCAAGGGCGGTCTGACAGGACAGGCTAAGCTAACTGCTAGCCCATGCAGACCGGCAGTTCCGATAACACTGAGGGCAGCCTGACGGCAACCTCGCCTAGCGTTGACTGTGTTTTTGGTGTCGTCGTGTGGAGTGTGGGTAGGTGTGTCGGGGGTGTCTGGCTGGGAAAGCTGGCGTTGGATCGGCTGGGAGAGCTTGGTCTGCTGCGCCCAGTGGGCCCGGGGATCATGACCCTGACCAGGGTTGCACCCGAAGAGGTAACACCGAGGGCGGTCTGACAGGATGCAGAAGCAAGGCAGGCTAAGCTAACTGCTAGCCCATGCAGACCTGCAGTTCCCACAGTCATCCTGGCATTCGCTCTCTTGGACAGTGAATTTTTGTTGTTGATATGTTGGATATGTGTTTTGTAGTTTTTATAGTTTTTGTAGTTTTTTTGTAGCCTGGATATATGTGTTCTTGTAGTTTGGATGTGTTTTTGTCTTTGTGTTGCACTGCTGTGGGCTGGGGGCAACGATATTTCATTTCATTTCATGTGCGGAGGTGCATGGAATGAAATGACAAATAAATATTCCTGATTCTTGAACTCATTGCAGGCACAAGATGGAGCTCACTGTAGCACCTTGCAATATCTACATCCATGTGATGTGGCTGTAACCATCATTTTGGTACGGCTCAAACCAAAAGCACGTTTTAAAGATGCAGATTTTAAAAAAATTTGATATTTTATTTGCAACCAAAAGAGAAGTGTTGTAAGGAGTAAGAGGGTCTGTGCAGCAGATGGACAAGGACTGGCTGAGGAATATACTGATGGAAAATTCCGAACTGTCTGATAGATTTAATTTGGGAACTTTACCGGGACTTAGACATCTTGCAAATGGAGAAAGTTGAGAGGATGAATATTTTTGGAGATGAAAAGTGTGTGTTTATGTGTGTGCGTGTGTGTGTGTGTGTGTGTGTGTGTGTGTGTGAGAAAGAGAGAGAGAGAGAGAGAGGGAGAGAGAGAGAGAGAGAGAGAGAGGAGACAGTGGCGCTGATGGACTCTGAGAGGTGTGACTGTTCTCTAAACTGATTTGGACCCAACCCTCTCAGACCCCCATAGCTTCCAACATGCCACAGGGAGTTGTCCCGTAATCCTCTGTTCCAGGTAAACAGCTTTCTTCCCCCAAAAGGCTGGACCCGTCTCCTCCGCACACCATCAAAGAGTCTCTCATGCGTGCGCCTTTAAAACCCCCGTCCTCCTTCCAGCTTGGGGCCTCTCATCTGTAATGGAAGTCTCTGATGCACAAATGCCGCTCTGTAATGGATGAGAATCAGCCTGATGGTGTTTGTTGTTTTGTGGCTGCTGATGAGGTGCTTAAACAAACATCAGACTGCCAATGCTCGTCTCGTCTTTCAAATGCCTTCAATTTTCACTGTCAATGAAAGCGTTTTACATCTGCGGTGTACTCCGGATGCAAGCACCCATTTCATTGGAGGTCATTCATTCATTCGTTCATCTTCAGCCGCTTCTTCGGGGTCGGGTCATGGGGGCAGCAAGCTAAGTAGGGCAATCCAGACGTCCCTCTCCCCAGCAACGCCCTCTAACTCCTCCTGGGGGACCCAAAGGCGTTCCCAGGCCAGATTGGAGATGTAGTCCCTCCAGCAAGTTCTGGGTCTACCCCCAGGGTCTCCTCCCTGTTGGATGTGCCCGGATAACCTCCAGGCACGTGGTTCAATGCCTGAACCACCTCAACTGGCTCCTTTCGATGTGAAGGAGCAGCGGCTCTACTCCGAGCTCCCCCCGGATGTCCGAGCTCCTCACCCTATCACAAATATGACCTCTATTGGAGGTCATATTTGTGATAAAGTACCTATACATGGCTTTCATCCCCAAATCACAAATATTCTGGTATGCTCGAAGCGGAAATCCACGATTTCTACTCCATGAATAAATTGTTATTTTGTCCATCTGGACCATGGAGTCAGGTTTACATGATACTGGCTGGCACCTGTAACATGGTTGGAGACTTGGCTGATATCAGACAGAGCTGTCAGCTCGTCTCACTCCATTAACATCTTCAGCCTGAAGTTGCCTCCACTCTGGTTTTATTGATGTTTTTGACAGACGTACAACCGCCATACAATTTCAGTTTTTGACTAACTGAAACTTTGTCAAAAAAAAAAAAAAAAAAGTAAACAGTCTGGTAATAACCTCACCTGACCAGACATCATTTACATTAGAGGTGGGAATCTTTCAGAATCTCATGATTCGATTCGATTTCGATTCTTGGCGATTCGATTCGACTCAGAATCGATTTTCGATTCAAAAGGATCCCTTATTCAAAATCGATTCTAGAAGAAACCCACGCAGGCACGGGGAGAACATGCAAACTCCACATAGAAGATGACCTGGGATGACCCCCAAGGTTGGACTACCCCAGGACCTTCTTGCTGTGAGGCGACCGAGCTAACCACTGTGCCACTGTGCCGCCCAGAAGATTTCCAATGACGTGAAATTATTCTACCACCAGTAACCATGGCCAACCCTGACCCCACAACCTGCTGTGTTTTGACAATTGAATACAGCTTGGTAATAATCCCGAGTAGACGCAAGGTAGGGGGGAGTTGTTCACATGCATTCCCAACATCTTATTCAAGGAAGATATGATCTCTTTCCACATGTTTTCTGCTTTTTCACAAAAATATACCAGTTGCACAAGAGTCCCCGCATCATACTTACCACATCTCCAGCGTCATCCTTTCTTTTTTTCTACCACTCTACGGGGGCGCCAGTAACTTCTGATTATTATCTTATAAAGTATTAGCTGAGATTGTTCTTCATGTATGCCAAGAAGCTATAAGGGTCTTCCAAAGGTCATCCAGGTTCCTTGACCAGTCTCTTCTCCCAACCCATTTTTAACCCTGCCAACCGTGGCCACCGAATGCCTCTACTATATATTCATTAAATGTTGATGTCCCAAAGTGTATAGTCTGTTTCCTTTTTAGGAAGAGCTCCTGGATCCCAGTGATATCTTGAGGAGGACTCACTTTGGCTATCACCTCCACTCTTAACAGATATCCGTGGGGGAGGTTGATTTGATTCTCCCTAACCAATCACTAGAGACCAACGTATCCGCCCGAATCTAAGATCTCTTTAAGTCCACGCTGATACGTAGCCATGGCAACATACTGGTTTTACCTGGGGTTTAAGAGCGGAGCGAAGTAAAACCAAACTATGATGTCGGGCGATATTGAGAAGACATACTGTCTAACGCTTGACAACAGCATTAGTCCTGCCCATGGCGCTGAATGGATAATTGTTAGCCCCCCCTCCCAGTGCTCAACGGATAATCAATTTTCAACCGAGAAACGGCTGTTTCATGTCATGATAATAGACCAGAAGAATCAGTCAGCTCTGGAGCCAGACAAGTCGGGGACGCTCTCCAGTCTCTGTATATGACTGCTGAACAGTTCTGGTCAGGTTGCATGAACACCGGTGCCGCGGGCAAACATGTACCTGTTGAAAACAACCCCTGCAGGGAAGCAGATTGAAACAATATGCAGATGAGGCCATGCTTCTGTTGGACCAGACAATATTACTGCACAACAGTGTTGCAATATAGTTTGACAAAGTCTGTAATACATTAGACTGTCTGAGTTAGCTTCGGTCCAAGGAGCCAGTTTTTGTTAAGGGGGGGAACCGTTTCCTGCTGGGTTGATGGCACATGGGCGACGATGGCTGCTACGCCTCGTTTGCAGTCTGAGAAAATCAGTTGCAACGGGTCTATTCCTCTCCGCCTCCTACGTCGAAATATATGGGAACACCGTTGTGCTGTAATATTGATCGCCTGCCACACCTTCATCCCATTTCAGACGAAGAAGATGATGACTTATTAACAGAGAAAAGAGCTTCGGAGCAAAAACAAAAGTATATTCCAGGGTAATGGGTGCAAAATGGCAGTGCGGCTAAACTGGTGCGTCGTCTCCTGAGGGGTCTGCTCCTCTGTCGGAGGTTCGTGCTGGTAGTGTGGCTTTACACAAGGCTGTAATGTAACGCCGGCCTACATCCTCCGCCGTTGACCTGCAGAGCTGTTTGATGGGAGTTTGGCAGAGGCTCTCCTCCTCTCCGTTCTCCTCTCCGTCGGTTGTTTAACACGGTGTTTCTCCACAGCACACCGCGGAGAGACTCTGTTTACACTTCATCACAGGCACTTAAACACTAAAAACCCCCCTCCCCCCCCACACACACACACACGCTCCCCCCGTCTTCCACTCTTCCCTTTAAGCTCACCCTCTTCGCTTTTCTTTTCATTTCTCCATCCACTCCATTTAGTCATTAGGTCTGTTCTCATCTACATAAGCTTTCTGCCGTGGCGGTGGACGGTGCTGTGCTCAGGCTCATGTTTATTAAATAAGCCCCCTTGTTATGTCAACCCCTCCGCTTGTCCTGCCCCCCCCCCGCCCGCCACACCACCTCCTATTTTCTCCTCCATTGCTTTACTTTGCTCGCTCCCTCTGTCTACCTCAATTTCTCCCCCCCTCTCTCTATCGCTTTCGCTCTCTCTCGCGCTCTTTCTCTCTCGCTCTCTCTCTCGCTCTCTCTCTTTCTCTCTCGCTCTCTCTTTCTCTTGCTCTCTCTCTCTCTCTCTCTCTCTCTCTCTCTCTCCCTCTCTCTATTTCTCTCCCTCTCTCTCTCTATCTCTCTCTCTATCTCTCTCTCTCTTTCTCTCTCTCTCTATCTCTCTCTCTCCCTCTCTCTCTCTCTCTCTCTCTCTCTCTCTCTCCCTTTCTCCCTCTCTCTCTCTCTCTCTCTCTCTCCCTCTCTCTCTCTATCTCTCTCCCTCTCTCTATCTCTCTCCCCCTCTCTCTCTCTATCTCTATCTCTCCCTCCCTCTCTCTCTCTCTCTCTCTCTCTCTCTCTCTCTCTCAGGGGTCACTGTGGTAGGCCGCCCTCTTCTTTCTGTCCCCCCCCCCTCTTTTTGGTCTTTTTGTTGTTGTTTCTTTACTCCGCAGGCATATTGAAGGCTGTGTCTGTCAGCCGCCACTCTTCATAAGCGGTCTCTCGCTCAGTGTGTTTGTGCCGCGTTGCCGGTGCGGCTGCAGCGCCGCGGCCCCGGTGCGCTCTCTCTCTCCCCCCACGGGCCGCAACCAGAATGGAAATGAAGGAGCTCTGTAATGACTTGCACTCAGCCCGGGTCCCCGACCCCACCGCCACCAGCCAGCCAGCTTAGAGAGGGAGTATCAGAGAGAGAGAGAGGGAGGGAGGGAGGTCAGAGATGGAGGAGAGCAGACGCTCAGGGGAATACACAGGTTGTTGTTTTTTTTTTTACACCCCTCTTCTTTAGTGACTGGTTGCCAAGACGTTATAATTTTAAGCTGGCTTTTCTTTAGCCCGGAGGGAGCTGCGTGGGATCGTGACACGGAGGAGAGGAGAGGAGAGAAAGGATGAGAGGATTAAACGCCAAATAAAACAACAATGGGAAGGAGTTGTGTTTGAATAGCTATGGCATTTTGTTAGATGTTTTTTTTTTTTTTTACATTTTCTCCTTTTTTCAGCATTAGCATGAAATGAATCTTGCAGAGTGTGCAGTCTCAACAAACTGGCGGAAGGTCTGGAAAAGCTCAGAACTAAAAAAAAAAAAAAAAAAAAGGGAGAACAAGACCTCAAATCCCGAGGCAGCCGTTTGATTGGCTGAAAACGCCCGCCTCCAGAATCGGCATTTCTGGTTACGTTTTTTTTTTCTTTTTCTGTTTGTCCCTTTCTGTTGGTCTGTACACTAACAAACATAACAGATGTGTTTCGGGCTAACTGGAGTTTTCTTGTTGAAAGGAAGAGATCTGACATAAATGCAGCAAACATCTGAGGACTCGGATTGGGTTTTTGTGGTCGTTGCCACTTCCGAGTCGTAAGATTTGCTCGCGTGGAGCAAATGCTTGCACTAAACTACACAAACTTCATGTACTGGTGGGGAAGAATAAAGACTATTCTTCATCTTGCGTCTTTGTGCTTCGTGGAAATTTGGCTGTTTTGGATCAACACCGCCGCTCTGGTGGCTCACCTGGTAGAGCGTGTACCACGTAAGGCCGAGTCCTTACTGCAGCGGCCTGGGTTCGAATCCGGCTCGGGCGCCTTTAGGGGCGGCATGGTGGTTAGCGCGGTCGCCTCGCAGCAAGAGGATCCTGGGCTCGAACCCCGGGTTGTCCAACCTTGGGGGTCGTTCCGGGTCGTCCTCTGTGTGGAGTTTGCGTGTTCTCCCCGTGTCTGTGTGGGTTTCCTCCCACAGTCCAAAGACGTGTAGGCCAGATGAATCGGTCGTACTGATGAATTGTCCCTGGGTGTGACTGTGTCAGCCCTGTGATGGACTGGCGGCCTGTCCAGGGTGTCTCCCCACCGGCTGCTGGGATAGGCTCCAGCATCCCGCAACCCCAGCTGGGATAAGCGGCTTGGCTAACGGATGGAGCACGTACTTGTTGCTCGCGGGCCAGTACATTGTCGAGCGCCGGTGCCAGGCCCCGCCCTCGTTTCTGCCCGGCGAAATGATTTGGTGTAAAGTACGACGCCAGCCCGCTGCGTCCCCGCCCTTTTCTAAGCAAATTCAACATCTCTCCAGACCTCCGTCGGCTCGAGGAGGCGGAGGTCCGGCTACGCGAGATTAGCATGAAATACACAGCGCGACGATGCCGATGACGTGACAACAACCGGTTGTCATGGCAACTGGAATATTG
>NW_026611247.1:57500-62063 GCF_029633865.1 Lampris incognitus
GTCCTGTAAGTTGTGAGGTGGGGCCTCCATGGATCGGACTTGTTTTTTCCGGCACATCCCACAGATGCTGGATGGGATTGAGATCTGGGGAAGTTGGAGGCCGGGGCAACACCTTGAACTCTTTGTCATGTTCCTCAAAACCATTTGCTGAACAATGTGTGAAGTGTGGCGGGGCACATTATCCTGCTGGAAGAGGCCACCACCATCACCGTTACCATGAAGGGGTGGTATGCAACGATGTTTAGGTAGGTGGTATGTGTCAAAAGTAAGATCCACATGAATGCCAGGATCCAAGGTTTCCCTGCAGAACATCGCCCGCAGCATCACACTGCCTCTGCCGGCTTGCCTTCTTCCCAAAGCGCATCCTGGTGCCATCTCATCCCCGGGTAAACAACACACGTTCACCCGGCCATCCACGTGGTGTGAAAGAAAACGTGACTCATCAGACCGGGCCACCTTTTTCCACCGCTCCAGGGTCCAGTTCTGATGCTCACGTGCCCATGGTAGACGCTTTCAGCGGTGGACAGGGGTCATCATGGGCACTGTGACCGGTCAGAAAGCTGCCATGGGCTGTGTGTCCTGACACCTGTCTATCATAGCTAGCCAGCCAGACATGGTGGTGGTCAACAAGGAACAGAATGACACCTGTCTATCATAGCTAGCCAGCCAGACATGGTGGTGGTCAACAAGGAACAGAAGACAGCAGCAGTGATCGACGTAGCAACCCCCGAGAGACGGCAACATCAGGAAGAAAGAGCACGGGAAGCTAGAGAAATACCAAGGGCTGAAGGAAGAACCAGATCAGATGTGGAAGGGGAAATCCACAGTAGTCCCAGTGGTAATAGGAGCACTAGGGGAGGTGACCCCCAAACTGGGAGAGTGGCTCCAGCAGATTCCAGAAACAACATGTGAGGTCTCTGTCCAGAACAGTGCAGTCCTAGGAACAGCTAAGATACCGCGCAGAACCCTCAAACTCCCAGGCCTCTTGTAGAGGACCTGAGCGTGAGGAAGACACACACCACCCGAAAAAGGGCGGTGTGTGTAAAGAATATGTATTTATCTTTTTTTATCTTTTATGGATTTATCATTATGGGTGTAACGGTGGCGCAGTGGTTAGCACGGTCGCCTCGCAGCAAGAAGGTCCTGGGATCGAGCCCTGGGGTAGTCCAACCTTGGGGGGGGGGGGGGTCGTCCTCTGTTCTCCCCGTGTCTGCGTGGGTTTCCTCCCACAGTCCAAAGACATGTAGGTCAGGTGAATCAGTTGTCCCTAGGTGTGAAAGTGTGCATGTGTGTAGGCCCTGTGATGGTGTGGCGGTCTGTCCAGGGTGTCTCCCCACCGCCTAGCTGGGACAGGCTCCAGCATCCCGCGACCCTGAGAGCTGGATAAGCGGTTTGGCTAATGGATGGATGGATGTATTTATCTCTGTCTCTCTCTCTCTCCGTCTCTCTCCCACAAACCGCGGCTTCCCTGGCTGTCTACCCCTCGCCTCACCCTCCTTGTTCTCCTCTGTCTTTAAACGGACCTTCTGCCTCCTGACAAGCCAGCGTATAACCAGCCAGCCCCTCCTCCCCCTGGAATGGAAATGTCATTTTGTTTCCCTAACGGCTCCGGGGAGGAGAAGCCAGACATTTCCACCTGTTAGACACTGATAGCACGTGTGCGCGCGCACACACACACACACACACACATACACACACAGTAACATACACACACACAAATCTGACCCAGTTTCCGGGGAGCCCCTGAAGGTTTTGTTTAGCGCTGACTGTGACACACACTCCCTGTGTGTGCTGTTGTTCTGCGAACACAAAGGGGGGAGCGAGGAAGAGGGGACAACAGGGATGCAGACAGCAAAACAGACCGATGAGGACAGACGGAGCCATGCGACTGAGACAATCCAAGCATTTCTTCCTCTGTTTCTCTCTGTCTAACTTATAATTGACCTTTTAACCCCCCCCCTCCGCCCCCCCACCCCGATTACAGGGCCTGCTGTTGCACAGTGCAGGTGGAGCTTGGTCAGAGTTCAAAGGTCAGACTCTCACGCTACCTGTCAATAATGGAGGTCTTTTCATTCCGACCCCCTCAGAACCAGACACACACGCACATAACAGTGCCGGGTGTTTTAGGAAATATTATTATCACAATAATTACGGAGAAGTTTATTGATTTATGTTATATTTTAATGATGCGTTATCCAAACCGCTTATCCTACTCAGGGTAGGATAAGACACACACACACACACACACACGTATTTTTTTGTAAAAATGTATTATCATAAATTACATTTTTATATTAAATAAAGTTATTTAATTATATTTTACTTAATATTGTGATTTATATGCCCGTAAATGGGCAAAAATACCGTTTTTAAGAACCTGGCTGAGGTTCATCACATTGAACTACTTGGAAATGTAAAGTGAAATATCAAACCAAAACAGTTTTCAAAATAACCCTCACTCAAAAATGTCACTTCATTTTGCGAGGAATTTTAGGGAATAGATTCTCCCTGTCTAGAATTTAGACAACAAAATTGTGTATCACGATGTGACAATATCCTCATTTCATCCCATCACGGTACCATTGAAAGATGATATACATCCATCCATCCATTATCCAAACCACTTATCCTTACCCAGGGTCGCGGGGATGCTGGAGCCTATCCCAGCAGTCATTGGGCGGCAGGCGGGGAGACACCCTGGACAGGCTGCCAGGCCATCACAGGGCCGCCACACACCCACACACACACACACACACACACACACACACACACATTCACACCTAGGGGCAATTTAGTACGGCCAATTCACCTGACCAACATGTCTTTGGACTGTGGGAGGAAACCGGAGCACCCAGAGGAAACCCACACAGACATGAGGAGAACATGCAAACTCCACACAGAGGACGACCCGGGACGACCCCCAAGGTTGGACAACCCTGGGGCTCGAACCCAGGCTCTTCTTGCTGTGAGGCGACCGCGCTAACCACTGCGCCACTGTGCCCCCAAGGTTGGACAACCCTGGGGCTCGAACCCAGGCTCTTCTTGCTGTGAGGCGACCGCGCTAACCACTGCGCCACTGTGCCGCCTAGATGATATACTACAATATGGAATTATTGCCCAGCCACACACACACACACACACACACACGCCAGAGACAGTTGTCTCGCTCCACATGGCAGAATGTCAGCTTTGTCTAAAGGGGGTTTCCGTTGCGAGACAGAAGCATTCTGAGTAAGGAAAGAAACAATTCAAATGGCGTCTCCATTAATGCACGGTTTGGCACGGAACGGCTCCAAAACTGTGGTCATTTTGGATTTTTCGGCAGTCTGGTCGTGCTCAACACGACCAGATCATGCCAGTGGGACGGCCTAATGCAGTCGCTATTCAGAGATTGAGTTTACATTCACGCCACATCCACTGACGCCACATCTGATCCGGCGTAAGGCTGGGCGATATCGATGAAAGCAGATATCATAATATTTTTCGACTTAACGCCTCGGTATTGATATTTTGGGGATGACCATCGGTGTTTTCATAAGATGGAAACACAGTTGATAACCGTGCACCACACGAGTCCTTGCTGGCACGGCTCGGCTCGGCATGCCATGGCTTCATTATGGCCTCGGCACAATAGTGGATGAAAAGGACTTAAGAAGTTAACGGGAGGGCCGGGGGTGGGGTGGAGTCATAGGTGTCTGGCTGTCTGAGCCTCGCCTGGGAGAGAAGATAGAGAGAACAGTGGCGGTGAGGTGATGGGGGAAGGGGGAGCGAGAGAGGTTGTTGTAACTGGCAGACAGGAAGGTCGAAAGAATGCTGCCGCCTCATTCTCCCCGCTGCCTTCTGTAAACAAGAACGCAGAGGAAGAATGAGCGGGGGGGTGGGGGCCACAGTGGCTGAGTGGGAGAGAGGGGAAGGAGTGAGGAAAGAGGAGGGAGGACTCTATTGTGATGGCTAGGGTCAGAGGGATCTATGCCATGGGGGATTGAAAGGAGGCCCCAATTAAATGACTTGGTTGAACAAGCTAGCTGGATCAATGTGTGTGTGTGTGTGTGTGAGAGAGAGAGAGAGAGAGAGAGAGAGAGAGAGAGTGTGAGAGGGAGAGAGAGAGTGTGTGTGTGTGAGAGAGAGTGTGTGCGTGTGTGTGTGCTTGCTTGTATTCCTGTGTGTGTGTGAGAGTGTATGTATGTGTGTTTGTACAACTGGTTTATATGTGAGTGGGAAAGAATGTTCCTGAGCGCGTGTGTGTGAATTTGCTTTGTTTGTGTATGTGTGTGTTGTGTGTGTGTGTGTGTGTTTGTGTGTTTGTGTGTGTGTGTGTGTGTGTGTGTGTGCAGACACAAGCAAATGTGTGTACACATAAAATATGTGCAAAGGTGTTTATGTGTTTTGGCATATAGACGTGTGTGTGTGTGTGTGTGTGTGTGTGTGTGTGTGTGTGTGTGTGTGTGTGTGTGTGTGTGTGTGTGTGTGTGTGTCAGTGCGTGCACTTGGAACCGCTCTGTGTGGTAGTGGGGCGACAAAGCACTTGAACTGTCGCCATGGTGCTGTAATTAGCGAGCAGGG
>NW_026611248.1:0-61958 GCF_029633865.1 Lampris incognitus
GACTCAGTCAGTTTGGATGGATAGACTCAGTCAGTTTGGATGGATAGACTCAGTCAGTTTGGATGGATAGACTCAGTCAGTTTGGATGGACAGACTCAGTCAGTTTGGATGGATAGACTCAGTCAGTTTGGATGGATAGATGAGACGGATGGATGGATAGACTTAGTCAGTTTGGATGGATAGACTCAGTCAGTTTGAATGGATAGACTCAGTCAGTTTGGATGGAGGGACTCAGTCAGTTTGGATGGATAGATGAGACGGATGGATGGATAGGCTCAGTCAGTTTGGATGGATAGACTCAGTCAGTTTGGATGGATAGATGAGACGGATGGATGGATAGACTCAGTCAGTTTGGATGGATAGACTCAGTCAGTTTGGATGGATAGACTCAGTCAGTTTGGATGGATAGATGAGACGGATGGATGGATAGACTCAGTCAGTTTGGATGGATAGACTCAGTCAGTTTCGATGGATAGACTCAGTCAGTTTGGATGGATAGACTCAGTCAGTTTGGATGGAGGGACTCAGTCAGTTTGGATGGACAGACTCAGTCAGTATGGATGGATAAACTCAGTCAGTTTGGATGGATAGACTCAGTCAGTTTGGATGGATAGACTCAGTCAGCTTGGATGGATAGACTCAGTCAGTTTGGATGGATAGACTCAGTCAGCTTGGATGGATAGACTCAGTCAGCTTGGATGGATAGATGAGACGGATGGATGGATAGACTCAGTCAGTTTGGATGGATAGACTCAGTCAGTTTGGATGGATAGATGAGACGGATGGATGGATAGACTCAGTCAATTTGGATGGATAGACTCAGTCAGTTTGGATGGATAGACTCAGTCAGTTTGGATGGACAGACTCATTCAGTTTGGATGGACAGACTCAGTCAGTTTGGATGGATAGACTCAGTCAGTTTGGATGGATAGACTCAGTCAGTTTGGATGGATAGACTCAGTCAGTTTAGATGGACAGAGTCAGTCAGTTTGGATGGATAGACTCAGTCAGTTTGGATGGATAGACTCAGTCAGTTTGGATGGATAGATGAGACGGATGGATGGATAGACTCAGTCAGTTTGGATGGATAGACTCAGTCAGTTTGGATGGATAGATGAGACGGATGGATGGATAGACTCAGTCAGTTTGGATGGATAGACTCAGTCAGTTTGGATGGATAGACTCAGTCAGTTTGGATGGATAGACTCAGTCAGTTTGGATGGACAGACTCAGTCAGTTTGGATGGATAGACTCAGTCAGTTTGGATGGATAGATGAGACGGATGGATGGATAGACTTAGTCAGTTTGGATGGATAGACTCAGTCAGTTTGAATGGATAGACTCAGTCAGTTTGGATGGAGGGAATCAGTCAGTTTGGATGGATAGATGAGACGGATGGATGGATAGACTCAGTCAGTTTGGATGGATAGACTCAGTCAGTTTGGATGGATAGATGAGACGGATGGATGGATAGACTCAGTCAGTTTGGATGGATAGACTCAGTCAGTTTGGATCGATAGACTCAGTCAGTTTGGATGGATAGACTCAGTCAGTTTGGATGGATAGACTCAGTCAGTTTGGATGGATAGACTCAGTCAGTTTGGATGGATAGACTCAGTCAGTTTGGATGGAT
Source organism: Lampris incognitus (assembly GCF_029633865.1). Classification (NCBI taxonomy): domain Eukaryota; kingdom Metazoa; phylum Chordata; class Actinopteri; order Lampriformes; family Lampridae; genus Lampris; species Lampris incognitus. The sequence continues at coordinate 1,634 of NW_026611248.1, forward strand.
AGACTCAGTCAGTTTGAATGAATAGACTCAGTCAGTTTGGATGGATAGATGAGATGGATGGATGCATAGACTCAGTCAGTTTGGATGGATAGACTCAGTCAGTTTGGATGGATAGACTCAGTCAGTTTGGATGGATAGACTCAGTCAATTTGGATGGATAGACTCAGTCAGTTTGGATGGATAGACTCAGTCAGTTTGGATGGATAGATGAGACGGATGGATGGATAGACTCAGTCAGTTTGGATGGATAGACTCAGTCAGTTTGGATGGATAGACTCAGTCAGTTTGGATGGATAGACTCAGTCAGTTTGGATGGATAGATGAGACGGATGGATGGATAAACTCAGTCAGTTTGGATGGATAGACTCAGTCAGTTTGGATGGATAGATGAGACGGATGGATGGATAGACTCAGTCAGTTTGGATGGATAGACTCAGTCAGTTTGGATGGATAGACTCAGTCAGTTTGGATGGAGGGACTCAGTCAGTTTGGATGGACAGACTCAGTCAGTATGGATGGATAAACTCAGTCAGTTTGGATGGATAGACTCAGTCAGTTTGGATGGATAGACTCAGTCAGTTTGGATGGATAGACTCAGTCAGTTTGGATGGACAGATGAGACGGATGGATGGATAGACTCAGTCAGTTTGGATGGATAGACTCAGTCAGTTTGGATGGATAGATGAGACAGATGGATGGATAGACTCAGTCAGTTTGGATGGATAGACTCAGTCAGTTTGGATGGATAGACTCAGTCAGCTTGGATGGATAGACTCAGTCAGTTTGGATGGACAGATGAGACGGATGGATGGATAGACTCAGTCAGTTTGGATGGACAGACTCAGTCAGTTTGGATGGATAGACTCAGTCAGTTTGGATGGATAGATGAGACGGATGGATAGATAGACTCAGTCAGTTTGGATGGACAGACTCAGTCCGTTTGGATGGATAGATGAGACGGATGGATGGATAGACTCAGTCAGTTTGGATGGATATACTCAGTCAGTTTGGATGGATAGACTCAGTCAGTTTGGATGGATAGACTCAGTCAGTTTGGATGGATAGATGAGATGGATGGATGGATAGACTCAGTCAGTTTGGATGGATAGACTCAGTCAGTTTGGTGGACAGATGAGACGGATGGATGGATAGACTCAGTTAGTTTGGATGGATAGACTCAGTCAGTTTGGATGGATGGACTCAGTCAGTTTGGATGGACAGACTCAGTCAGTTTGGATGGATAGATGAGACGGATGGATAGATAGACTCAGTGAGTTTGGATGGACAGACTCAGTCAGTTTGGATGGATAGATGAGACGGATGGATGGATAGACTCAGTCAGTTTGGATGGATAGACTCAGTCAGTTTGGATGGATAGACTCAGTCAGTTTGGATGGATAGATGAGACAGATGGATGGATAGACTCAGTCAGTTTGGATGGATAGACTCAGTCAGTTTGGATGGATAGACTCAGTCAGCTTGGATGGATAGACTCAGTCAGTTTGGATGGACAGATGAGATGGATGGATGGATAGACTCAGTCAGTTTGGATGGACAGACTCAGTCAGTTTGGATGGATAGACTCAGTCAGTTTGGATGGATAGATGAGACGGATTGATAGATAGACTCAGTCAGTTTGGATGGACAGACTCAGTCAGTTTGGATGGATATATGAGATGGATGGATGGATGGATGGATAGACTCAGTCAGTTTGGATGGATAGATGAGACGGATGGATGGATGGATGGATAGACTCAGTCAGTTTGGATGGATAGACTTAGTCAGTTTGGATGGATAGACTCAGTCAGTTTGGATGGACAGATGAGACGGATGGATGGATAGACTCAGTCAGTTTGGATGGACAGACTCAGTCAGTTTGGATGGATAGACTCAGTCAGTTTGGATGGATAGATGAGACGGATGGATGGATAGACTCAGTCAGTTTGGATGGATGGACTCAGTCAGTTTGGATGGATAGATGAGACGGATGGATGGATAGACTCAGTCAGTTTGGATGGATAGACTCAGTCAGTTTCGATGGATAGATGAGACGGGTGGATGGATAGACTCAGTCAGTTTGGATGGATAGACTCAGTCAGTTTGAATGGATAGACTCAGTCAGTTTGGATGGATAGACTCAGTCAGTTAGGATGGACAGATGAGACGCATGGATGGATAGACTCAGTCAGTTTGGATGAACAGACTCAGTCAGTTTGGTTGGATAGACTCAGTCAGTTTGGATGGATAGACTCAGTCAGTTTGGATGGACAGATGAGACGGATGGATGGATAGACTCAGTCAGTTTGGATGGACAGATGAGACGGATGGATGGATAGACTCAGTCAGTTTGGATGGATAGACTCAGTCAGTTTGGATGGATAGACTCAGTCTGTTTGGATGGATAGACTCAGTCAGTTTGGATGGACAGATGAGACGGATGGATGGATAGACTCAGTCAGTTTGGATGGATAGATGAGATGGATGGATGGATAGACTCAGTCAGTTTGGATGGATAGATGAGATGGATGGATGGATAGACTCAGTCAGTTTGGATGGATAGACTCAGTCAGTTTGGATGGATAGACTCAGTCTGTTTGGATGGATAGACTCAGTCAGTTTGGATGGACAGATGAGACGGATGGATGGATAGACTCAGTCAGTTTGGATGGATAGATGAGATGGATGGATGGATAGACTCAGTCAGTTTGGATGGATAGATGAGATGGATGGATGGATAGACTCAGTCAGTTTGGATGGATAGATGAGATGGATGGATGGATAGACTCAGTCAGTTTGGATGGATAGACTCAGTCAGTTTGGATTGATAGACTCAGTCAGTTTGGATGGACAGATGAGACGGATGGATGGATAGACTCAGTCAGTTTGGATGGATAGACTCAGTCAGTTTGGATGGATAGACTCAGTCAGCTTGGATGGATAGACTCAGTCAGTTTGGATGGACAGATGAGATGGATGGATGGATAGACTCAGTCAGTTTGGATGGACAGACTCAGTCAGTTTGGATGGATAGATGAGATGGATGGATGGATAGACTCAGTCAGTTTGGATGGATAGACTCAGTCAGTTTGAATGGATTGACTCAGTCAGTTTGGATGGACAGATGAGACGGATGGATGGATAGACTCAGTCAGTTTGGATGGATAGACTCAGTCAGTTTGGATGGATAGACTCAGTCAGTTTGGATGGATAGATGAGACGGATGGATGGATTGACTCAGTCAGTTTGGATGGATAGACTCAGTTAGTTTGGATGGATAGACTCAGTCAGTTTGGATGGACAGACTCAGTCAGTTTGGATGGACAGACTCAGTCAGTTTGGATGGATAGACTCAGTCAGTTTGGATGGATAGACTCAGTCAGTTTGCATGGACAGACTCAGTCCGTTTGGATTGATAGACTCAGTCAGTTTGGATGGATAGACTCAGTCAGTTTGGATGGATGGACTCAGTCAGTTTGGATGGACAGACTCAGTCAGTTTGGATGGATAGACTCAGTCAGTTTGGATGGATAGACTCATTCAGTTTGGATGGATAGATGAGATGGATGGATGGATGGATGGATAGACTCAGTCAGTTTGGATGGATAGATGAGACGGATGGATGGATAGACTCAGTCAGTTTGGATGGATAGACTTAGTCAGTTTGGATGGATAGACTCAGTCAGTTTGGATGGATAGATGAGACGGATGGATGGATAGACTCAGTCAGTTTGGATGGATAGACTCAGTCAGTTTGGATGGATAGATGAGACGGATGGATGGATAGACTCAGTCAGTTTGGATGGATAGACTCAGTCAGTTTCGATGGATAGATGAGACGGGTGGATGGATAGACTCAGTCAGTTTGGATGGATAGACTCAGTCAGTTTGAATGGATAGACTCAGTCAGTTTGGATGGATAGACTCAGTCAGTTAGGATGGACAGATGAGACGCATGGATGGATAGACTCAGTCAGTTTGGATGGACAGAATCAGTCAGTTTGGATGGATAGATTCAGTCAGTTTGGATGGATAGACTCAGTCAGTTTGGATGGACAGATGAGACGGATGGATGGATAGACTCAGTCAGTTTGGATGGATAGACTCAGTCAGTTTGGATGGATAGATGAGACAGATGGATGGATAGACTCAGTCAGTTTGGATGGATAGACTCAGTCAGTTTGGATGGATAGACTCAGTCAGCTTGGATGGATAGACTCAGTCAGTTTGGATGGACAGATGAGACGGATGGATGGATAGACTCAGTCAGTTTGGATGGACAGACTCAGTCAGTTTGGATGGATAGACTCAGTCAGTTTGGATGGATAGATGAGATGGATGGATAGATAGACTCAGTCAGTTTGGATGGACAGACTCAGTCAGTTTGGATGGATAGATGAGACGGATGGATGGATAGACTCAGTCAGTTTGGATGGATATACTCACTCAGTTTGGATGGATAGACTCAGTCAGTTTGGATGGATAGACTCAGTCAGTTTGGATGGATAGATGAGATGGATGGATGGATAGACTCAGTCAGTTTGGATGGATAGACTCAGTCAGTTTGGATGGACAGATGAGACGGATGGATGGATAGACTCAGTTAGTTTGGATGGATAGACTCAGTCAGTTTGGATGGATGGACTCAGTCAGTTTGGATGGACAGACTCAGTCAGTTTGGATGGATAGACTCAGTCATTTTGGATGGATAGACTCAGTCATTTTGGATGGATAGATGAGATGGAGGGATGGATGGATGGATAGACTCAGTTAGTTTGGATGGATAGATGAGACGGATGGATGGATAGACTCAGTCAGTTTGGATGGATAGACTTAGTCAGTTTGGATGGATAGACTCAGTCAGTTTGGATGGACAGATGAGACGGATGGATGGATAGACTCAGTCAGTTTGGATGGACAGACTCAGTCAGTTTGGATGGATAGACTCAGTCAGTTTGGATGGATAGATGAGACGGATGGATGGATAGACTCAGTCAGTTTGGATGGATAGACTCAGTCAGTTTGGATGGATAGATGAGACGGATGGATGGATAGACTCAGTCAGTTTGGATGGATAGACTCAGTCAGTTTGGATGGATAGATGAGACGGATGGATGGATAGACTCAGTCAGTTTGGATGGATATACTCAGTCAGTTTGTATGGATAGACTCAGTCAGTTTGGATGGATAGACTCAGTCAGTTTGGATGGACAGATGAGACGGATGGATGGATAGACTCAGTCAGTTTGGATGGATAGATGAGACGGATGGTTGGATAGACTCAGTCAGTTTGGATGGATAGATGAGACAGATGGATGGATAGACTCAGTCAGTTTGGATGGATAGACTCAGTCAGTTTGGATGGATAGACTCAGTCAGCTTGGATGGATAGACTCAGTCCGTTTGGATGGACAGATGAGACGGATGGATGGATAGACTCAGTCAGTTTGGATGGACAGACTCAGTCAGTTTGGATGGATAGACTCAGTCAGTTTGGATGGATAGATGAGACGGATGGATAGATAGACTCAGTCAGTTTGGATGGACAGATTCAGTCAGTTTGGATGGATAGATGAGATGGATGGATGGATGGATGGATGGATAGACTCAGTCAGTTTGGATGGATAGATGAGACGGATGGATGGATGGATAGACTCAGTCAGTTTGGATGGATAGACTTAGTCAGTTTGGATGGATAGACTTAGTCAGTTTGGATGGATAGACTCAGTCAGTTTGGATGGACAGATGAGACGGATGGATGGATAGACTCAGTCAGTTTGGATGGACAGACTCAGTCAGTTTGGATGGATAGACTCAGTCAGTTTGGATGGACAGATGAGACGGATGGATGGATAGACTCAGTCAGTTTGGATGGATAGACTCAGTCAGTTTGGATGGATAGATGAGACGGATGGATGGATAGACTCAGTCAGTTTGGATGGATAGACTCAGTCAGTTTCGATGGATAGATGAGACGGGTGGATGGATAGACTCAGTCAGTTTGGATGGATAGACTCAGTCAGTTTGAATGGATAGACTCAGTCAGTTTGGATGGATAGACTCAGTCAGTTAGGATGGACAGATGAGACGCATGGATGGATAGACTCAGTCAGTTTGGATGGACAGACTCAGTCAGTTTGGTTGGATAGACTCAGTCAGTTTGGATGGATAGACTCAGTCAGTTTGGATGGACAGATGAGACGGATGGATGGATAGACTCAGTCAGTTTGGATGGACAGGAGAGACGGATGGATGGATAGACTCAGTCAGTTTGGATGGATAGACTCAGTCAGTTTGGATGGATAGACTCAGTCTGTTTGGATGGATAGACTCAGTCAGTTTGGATGGATAGACTCAGTCATTTTGGATGGATATATGAGATGGATGGATGGATGGATGGATAGACTCAGTCAGTTTGGATGGATAGATGAGACGGATGGATGGATAGACTCAGTCAGTTTGGATGGATAGACTCAGTCAGTTTCGATGGATAGATGAGACGGGTGGATGGATAGACTCAGTCAGTTTGGATGGATAGACTCAGTCAGTTTGAATGGATAGACTCAGTCAGTTTGGATGGATAGACTCAGTCAGTTAGGATGGACAGATGAGACGGATGGATGGATAGACTCAGTCAGTTTGTATGGATAGACTCAGTCAGTTTGGATGGATAGATGAGACAGATGGATGGATAGACTCAGTCAGTTTGGATGGATAGACTCAGTCAGTTTGGATGGATAGACTCAGTCATTTTGGATGGATAGATGAGATGGAGGGATGGATGGATGGATAGACTCAGTTAGTTTGGATGGATAGATGAGACGGATGGATGGATAGACTCAGTCAGTTTGGATGGATAGACTTAGTCAGTTTGGATGGATAGACTCAGTCAGTTTGGATGGATAGATGAGACGGATGGATGGATGGATAGACTCAGTCAGTTTGGATGGATAGACTTAGTCAGTTTGGATGGATAGACTTAGTCAGTTTGGATGGATAGACTCAGTCAGTTTGGATGGACAGATGAGACGGATGGATGGATAGACTCAGTCAGTTTGGATGGACAGACTCAGTCAGTTTGGATGGATAGACTCAGTCAGTTTGGATGGACAGATGAGACGGATGGATGGATAGACTCAGTCAGTTTGGATGGATAGACTCAGTCAGTTTGGATGGATAGATGAGACGGATGGATGGATAGACTCAGTCAGTTTGGATGGATAGACTCAGTCAGTTTCGATGGATAGATGAGACGGGTGGATGGATAGACTCAGTCAGTTTGGATGGATAGACTCAGTCAGTTTGAATGGATAGACTCAGTCAGTTTGGATGGATAGACTCAGTCAGTTAGGATGGACAGATGAGACGCATGGATGGATAGACTCAGTCAGTTTGGATGGACAGACTCAGTCAGTTTGGTTGGATAGACTCAGTCAGTTTGGATGGATAGACTCAGTCAGTTTGGATGGACAGATGAGACGGATGGATGGATAGACTCAGTCAGTTTGGATGGACAGGAGAGACGGATGGATGGATAGACTCAGTCAGTTTGGATGGATAGACTCAGTCAGTTTGGATGGATAGACTCAGTCTGTTTGGATGGATAGACTCAGTCAGTTTGGATGGATAGACTCAGTCATTTTGGATGGATATATGAGATGGATGGATGGATGGATGGATAGACTCAGTCAGTTTGGATGGATAGATGAGACGGATGGATGGATAGACTCAGTCAGTTTGGATGGATAGACTCAGTCAGTTTCGATGGATAGATGAGACGGGTGGATGGATAGACTCAGTCAGTTTGGATGGATAGACTCAGTCAGTTTGAATGGATAGACTCAGTCAGTTTGGATGGATAGACTCAGTCAGTTAGGATGGACAGATGAGACGGATGGATGGATAGACTCAGTCAGTTTGTATGGATAGACTCAGTCAGTTTGGATGGATAGATGAGACAGATGGATGGATAGACTCAGTCAGTTTGGATGGATAGACTCAGTCAGTTTGGATGGATAGACTCAGTCATTTTGGATGGATAGATGAGATGGAGGGATGGATGGATGGATAGACTCAGTTAGTTTGGATGGATAGATGAGACGGATGGATGGATAGACTCAGTCAGTTTGGATGGATAGACTTAGTCAGTTTGGATGGATAGACTCAGTCAGTTTGGATGGACAGATGAGACGGATGGATGGATAGACTCAGTCAGTTTGGATGGACAGACTCAGTCAGTTTGGATGGATAGACTCAGTCAGTTTGGATGGATAGATGAGACGGATGGATGGATAGACTCAGTCAGTTTGGATGGATAGACTCAGTCAGTTTGGATGGATAGATGAGACGGATGGATGGATAGACTCAGTCAGTTTGGATGGATAGATGAGACGGATGGATGGATAGACTCAGTCAGTTTGGATGGATATACTCAGTCAGTTTGTATGGATAGACTCAGTCAGTTTGGATGGATAGACTCAGTCAGTTTGGATGGACAGATGAGACGGATGGATGGATAGACTCAGTCAGTTTGGATGGATAGATGAGACGGATGGTTGGATAGACTCAGTCAGTTTGGATGGATAGATGAGACAGATGGATGGATAGACTCAGTCAGTTTGGATGGATAGACTCAGTCAGTTTGGATGGATAGACTCAGTCAGCTTGGATGGATAGACTCAGTCAGTTTGGATGGACAGATGAGACGGATGGATGGATAGACTCAGTCAGTTTGGATGGACAGACTCAGTCAGTTTGGATGGATAGACTCAGTCAGTTTGGATGGATAGATGAGACGGATGGATAGATAGACTCAGTCAGTTTGGATGGACAGACTCAGTCAGTTTGGATGGATAGATGAGATGGATGGATGGATGGATGGATAGACTCAGTCAGTTTGGATGGATAGATGAGACGGATGGATGGATGGATAGACTCAGTCAGTTTGGATGGATAGACTTAGTCAGTTTGGATGGATAGACTTAGTCAGTTTGGATGGATAGACTCAGTCAGTTTGGATGGACAGATGAGACGGATGGATGGATAGACTCAGTCAGTTTGGATGGACAGACTCAGTCAGTTTGGATGGATAGACTCAGTCAGTTTGGATGGACAGATGAGACGGATGGATGGATAGACTCAGTCAGTTTGGATGGATAGACTCAGTCAGTTTGGATGGATAGATGAGACGGATGGATGGATAGACTCAGTCAGTTTGGATGGATAGACTCAGTCAGTTTCGATGGATAGATGAGACGGGTGGATGGATAGACTCAGTCAGTTTGGATGGATAGACTCAGTCAGTTTGAATGGATAGACTCAGTCAGTTTGGATGGATAGACTCAGTCAGTTAGGATGGACAGATGAGACGCATGGATGGATAGACTCAGTCAGTTTGGATGGACAGACTCAGTCAGTTTGGTTGGATAGACTCAGTCAGTTTGGATGGATAGACTCAGTCAGTTTGGATGGACAGATGAGACGGATGGATGGATAGACTCAGTCAGTTTGGATGGACAGATGAGACGGATGGATGGATAGACTCAGTCAGTTTGGATGGATAGACTCAGTCAGTTTGGATGGATAGACTCAGTCTGTTTGGATGGATAGACTCAGTCAGTTTGGATGGATAGACTCAGTCATTTTGGATGGATATATGAGATGGATGGATGGATGGATGGATAGACTCAGTCAGTTTGGATGGATAGATGAGACGGATGGATGGATAGACTCAGTCAGTTTGGATGGATAGACTCAGTCAGTTTCGATGGATAGATGAGACGGGTGGATGGATAGACTCAGTCAGTTTGGATGGATAGACTCAGTCAGTTTGAATGGATAGACTCAGTCAGTTTGGATGGATAGACTCAGTCAGTTAGGATGGACAGATGAGACGGATGGATGGATAGACTCAGTCAGTTTGTATGGATAGACTCAGTCAGTTTGGATGGATAGATGAGACAGATGGATGGATAGACTCAGTCAGTTTGGATGGATAGACTCAGTCAGTTTGGATGGACAGACTCAGTCAGCTTGGATGGATAGACTCAGTCAGTTTGGATGGACAGATGAGACGGATGGATGGATACACTCAGTCAGTTTGGATGGACTCACTCAGTCAGTTTGGATGGATAGATGAGACGGATGGATAGATAGACTCAGTGAGTTTGGATGGACAGACTCAGTCAGTTTGGATGGATAGATGAGACGGATGGATGGATAGACTCAGTCAATTTGGATGGATATACTCAGTCAGTTTGTATGGATAGACTCAGTCATTTTGGATGGATAGACTCAGTCAGTTTGGATGGACAGATGAGACGGATGGATGGATAGACTCAGTCAGTTTGGATGGATAGATGAGACGGATGGATGGATAGACTCAGTCAGTTTGGATGGATAGATGAGACAGATGGATGGATAGACTCAGTCAGTTTGGATGGATAGACTCAGTCAGTTTGGATGGATAGACTCAGTCAGCTTGGATGGATAGACTCAGTCAGTTTGGATGGACAGATGAGACGGATGGATGGATAGACTCAGTCAGTTTGGATGGACAGACTCAGTCAGTTTGGATGGATAGACTCAGTCAGTTTGGATGGATAGATGAGACGGATGGATAGATAGACTCAGTCAGTTTGGATGGACAGACTCAGTCAGTTTGGATGGATAGATGAGATGGATGGATGGATGGATGGATGGATGGATGGATGGATGGATAGACTCAGTCAGTTTGGATGGATAGATGAGACGGATGGATGGATGGATAGACTCAGTCAGTTTGGATGGATAGACTTAGTCAGTTTGGATGGATAGACTCAGTCAGTTTGGATGGACAGATGAGACGGATGGATGGATAGACTCAGTCAGTTTGGATGGACAGACTTAGTCAGTTTGGATGGATAGACTCAGTCAGTTTGGATGGATAGATGAGACGGATGGATGGATAGACTCAGTCAGTTTGGATGGATAGACTCAGTCAGTTTGGATGGATAGATGAGACGGATGGATGGATAGACTCAGTCAGTTTGGATGGATAGACTCAGTCAGTTTCGATGGATAGATGAGACGGGTGGATGGATAGACTCAGTCAGTTTGGATGGATAGACTCAGTCAGTTTGAATGGATAGACTCAGTCAGTTTGGATGGATAGACTCAGTCAGTTAGGATGAACAGATGAGACGGATGGATGGATAGACTCAGTCAGTTTGGATGGACAGATGAGACGGATGGATGGATAGACTCAGTGAGTTTGGATGGATAGACTCAGTCAGTTTGGATGGATAGACTCAGTCTGTTTGGATGGATAGACTCAGTCAGTTTGGATGGACAGATGAGACGGATGGATGGATAGACTCAGTCAGTTTGGATGGATAGATGAGATGGATGGATGGATAGACTCAGTCAGTTTGGATGGATAGATGAGATGGATGGATGGATAGACTCAGTCAGTTTGGATGGATAGACTCAGTCAGTTTGGATTGATAGACTCAGTCAGTTTGGATGGACAGATGAGACGGATGGATGGATAGACTCAGTCAGTTTGGATGGATAGACTCAGTCAGTTTGGATGGATAGACTCAGTCAGCTTGGATGGATAGACTCAGTCAGTTTGGATGGACAGATGAGATGGATGGATGGATAGACTCAGTCAGTTTGGATGGACAGACTCAGTCAGTTTGGATGGATAGACTCAGTCAGTTTGGATGGATAGATGAGACGGATGGATAGATAGACTCAGTCAATTTGGATGGACAGACTCAGTCAGTTTGGATGGATAGACTCAGTCAGTTTGGATGGACAGATGAGACGGATGGATGGATAGACTCAGTCAGTTTGTATGGATATACTCAGTCAGTTTGGATGGATAGATGAGACAGATGGATGGATAGACTCAGTCAGTTTGGATGGATAGACTCAGTCAGTTTGGATGGACAGACTCAGTCAGTTTGGATGGATAGACTCAGTCAGTTTGGATGGATAGATGAGACGGATGGATGGATAGACTCAGTCAGTTTGGATGGATATACTCAGTCAGTTTGTATGGATAGACTCAGTCAGTTTGGATGGATAGACTCAGTCAGTTAGGATGGACAGATGAGACGGATGGATGGATAGACTCAGTCAGTTTGTATGGATAGACTCAGTCAGTTTGGATGGATAGATGAGACAGATGGATGGATAGACTCAGTCAGTTTGGATGGATAGACTCAGTCAGTTTGGATGGATAGACTCAGTCATTTTGGATGGATAGATGAGATGGAGGGATGGATGGATGGATAGACTCAGTTAGTTTGGATGGATAGATGAGACGGATGGATGGATAGACTCAGTCAGTTTGGATGGATAGACTTAGTCAGTTTGGATGGATAGACTCAGTCAGTTTGGATGGACAGATGAGACGGATGGATGGATAGACTCAGTCAGTTTGGATGGACAGACTCAGTCAGTTTGGATGGATAGACTCAGTCAGTTTGGATGGATAGATGAGACGGATGGATGGATAGACTCAGTCAGTTTGGATGGATAGACTCAGTCAGTTTGGATGGATAGATGAGACGGATGGATGGATAGACTCAGTCAGTTTGGATGGATAGATGAGACGGATGGATGGATAGACTCAGTCAGTTTGGATGGATATACTCAGTCAGTTTGTATGGATAGACTCAGTCAGTTTGGATGGATAGACTCAGTCAGTTTGGATGGACAGATGAGACGGATGGATGGATAGACTCAGTCAGTTTGGATGGATAGATGAGACGGATGGTTGGATAGACTCAGTCAGTTTGGATGGATAGATGAGACAGATGGATGGATAGACTCAGTCAGTTTGGATGGATAGACTCAGTCAGTTTGGATGGATAGACTCAGTCAGCTTGGATGGATAGACTCAGTCAGTTTGGATGGACAGATGAGACGGATGGATGGATAGACTCAGTCAGTTTGGATGGACAGACTCAGTCAGTTTGGATGGATAGACTCAGTCATTTTGGATGGATATATGAGATGGATGGATGGATGGATGGATAGACTCAGTCAGTTTGGATGGATAGATGAGACGGATGGATGGATAGACTCAGTCAGTTTGGATGGATAGACTCAGTCAGTTTCGATGGATAGATGAGACGGGTGGATGGATAGACTCAGTCAGTTTGGATGGATAGACTCAGTCAGTTTGAATGGATAGACTCAGTCAGTTTGGATGGATAGACTCAGTCAGTTAGGATGGACAGATGAGACGGATGGATGGATAGACTCAGTCAGTTTGTATGGATAGACTCAGTCAGTTTGGATGGATAGATGAGACAGATGGATGGATAGACTCAGTCAGTTTGGATGGATAGACTCAGTCAGTTTGGATGGACAGACTCAGTCAGCTTGGATGGATAGACTCAGTCAGTTTGGATGGACAGATGAGACGGATGGATGGATACACTCAGTCAGTTTGGATGGACTCACTCAGTCAGTTTGGATGGATAGATGAGACGGATGGATAGATAGACTCAGTGAGTTTGGATGGACAGACTCAGTCAGTTTGGATGGATAGATGAGACGGATGGATGGATAGACTCAGTCAATTTGGATGGATATACTCAGTCAGTTTGTATGGATAGACTCAGTCATTTTGGATGGATAGACTCAGTCAGTTTGGATGGACAGATGAGACGGATGGATGGATAGACTCAGTCAGTTTGGATGGATAGATGAGACGGATGGATGGATAGACTCAGTCAGTTTGGATGGATAGATGAGACAGATGGATGGATAGACTCAGTCAGTTTGGATGGATAGACTCAGTCAGTTTGGATGGATAGACTCAGTCAGCTTGGATGGATAGACTCAGTCAGTTTGGATGGACAGATGAGACGGATGGATGGATAGACTCAGTCAGTTTGGATGGACAGACTCAGTCAGTTTGGATGGATAGACTCAGTCAGTTTGGATGGATAGATGAGACGGATGGATAGATAGACTCAGTCAGTTTGGATGGACAGACTCAGTCAGTTTGGATGGATAGATGAGATGGATGGATGGATGGATGGATGGATGGATGGATGGATGGATAGACTCAGTCAGTTTGGATGGATAGATGAGACGGATGGATGGATGGATAGACTCAGTCAGTTTGGATGGATAGACTTAGTCAGTTTGGATGGATAGACTCAGTCAGTTTGGATGGACAGATGAGACGGATGGATGGATAGACTCAGTCAGTTTGGATGGACAGACTTAGTCAGTTTGGATGGATAGACTCAGTCAGTTTGGATGGATAGATGAGACGGATGGATGGATAGACTCAGTCAGTTTGGATGGATAGACTCAGTCAGTTTGGATGGATAGATGAGACGGATGGATGGATAGACTCAGTCAGTTTGGATGGATAGACTCAGTCAGTTTCGATGGATAGATGAGACGGGTGGATGGATAGACTCAGTCAGTTTGGATGGATAGACTCAGTCAGTTTGAATGGATAGACTCAGTCAGTTTGGATGGATAGACTCAGTCAGTTAGGATGAACAGATGAGACGGATGGATGGATAGACTCAGTCAGTTTGGATGGACAGATGAGACGGATGGATGGATAGACTCAGTGAGTTTGGATGGATAGACTCAGTCAGTTTGGATGGATAGACTCAGTCTGTTTGGATGGATAGACTCAGTCAGTTTGGATGGACAGATGAGACGGATGGATGGATAGACTCAGTCAGTTTGGATGGATAGATGAGATGGATGGATGGATAGACTCAGTCAGTTTGGATGGATAGATGAGATGGATGGATGGATAGACTCAGTCAGTTTGGATGGATAGACTCAGTCAGTTTGGATTGATAGACTCAGTCAGTTTGGATGGACAGATGAGACGGATGGATGGATAGACTCAGTCAGTTTGGATGGATAGACTCAGTCAGTTTGGATGGATAGACTCAGTCAGCTTGGATGGATAGACTCAGTCAGTTTGGATGGACAGATGAGATGGATGGATGGATAGACTCAGTCAGTTTGGATGGACAGACTCAGTCAGTTTGGATGGATAGACTCAGTCAGTTTGGATGGATAGATGAGACGGATGGATAGATAGACTCAGTCAATTTGGATGGACAGACTCAGTCAGTTTGGATGGATAGACTCAGTCAGTTTGGATGGACAGATGAGACGGATGGATGGATAGACTCAGTCAGTTTGTATGGATATACTCAGTCAGTTTGGATGGATAGATGAGACAGATGGATGGATAGACTCAGTCAGTTTGGATGGATAGACTCAGTCAGTTTGGATGGACAGACTCAGTCAGTTTGGATGGATAGACTCAGTCAGTTTGGATGGATAGATGAGACGGATGGATGGATAGACTCAGTCAGTTTGGATGGATATACTCAGTCAGTTTGTATGGATAGACTCAGTCAGTTTGGATGGATAGACTCAGTCAGTTAGGATGGACAGATGAGACGGATGGATGGATAGACTCAGTCAGTTTGTATGGATAGACTCAGTCAGTTTGGATGGATAGATGAGACAGATGGATGGATAGACTCAGTCAGTTTGGATGGATAGACTCAGTCAGTTTGGATGGATAGACTCAGTCATTTTGGATGGATAGATGAGATGGAGGGATGGATGGATGGATAGACTCAGTTAGTTTGGATGGATAGATGAGACGGATGGATGGATAGACTCAGTCAGTTTGGATGGATAGACTTAGTCAGTTTGGATGGATAGACTCAGTCAGTTTGGATGGACAGATGAGACGGATGGATGGATAGACTCAGTCAGTTTGGATGGACAGACTCAGTCAGTTTGGATGGATAGACTCAGTCAGTTTGGATGGATAGATGAGACGGATGGATGGATAGACTCAGTCAGTTTGGATGGATAGACTCAGTCAGTTTGGATGGATAGATGAGACGGATGGATGGATAGACTCAGTCAGTTTGGATGGATAGATGAGACGGATGGATGGATAGACTCAGTCAGTTTGGATGGATATACTCAGTCAGTTTGTATGGATAGACTCAGTCAGTTTGGATGGATAGACTCAGTCAGTTTGGATGGACAGATGAGACGGATGGATGGATAGACTCAGTCAGTTTGGATGGATAGATGAGACGGATGGTTGGATAGACTCAGTCAGTTTGGATGGATAGATGAGACAGATGGATGGATAGACTCAGTCAGTTTGGATGGATAGACTCAGTCAGTTTGGATGGATAGACTCAGTCAGCTTGGATGGATAGACTCAGTCAGTTTGGATGGACAGATGAGACGGATGGATGGATAGACTCAGTCAGTTTGGATGGACAGACTCAGTCAGTTTGGATGGATAGACTCAGTCAGTTTGGATGGATAGAAAAGACGGATGGATAGATAGACTCAGTCAGTTTGGATGGACAGACTCAGTCAGTTTGGATGGATAGATGAGATGGATGGATGGATGGATGGATAGACTCAGTCAGTTTGGATGGATAGATGAGACGGATGGATGGATGGATAGACTCAGTCAGTTTGGATGGATAGACTTAGTCAGTTTGGATGGATAGACTTAGTCAGTTTGGATGGATAGACTCAGTCAGTTTGGATGGACAGATGAGACGGATGGATGGATAGACTCAGTCAGTTTGGATGGACAGACTCAGTCAGTTTGGATGGATAGACTCAGTCAGTTTGGATGGACAGATGAGACGGATGGATGGATAGACTCAGTCAGTTTGGATGGATAGACTCAGTCAGTTTGGATGGATAGATGAGACGGATGGATGGATAGACTCAGTCAGTTTGGATGGATAGACTCAGTCAGTTTCGATGGATAGATGAGACGGGTGGATGGATAGACTCAGTCAGTTTGGATGGATAGACTCAGTCAGTTTGAATGGATAGACTCAGTCAGTTTGGATGGATAGACTCAGTCAGTTAGGATGGACAGATGAGACGCATGGATGGATAGACTCAGTCAGTTTGGATGGACAGACTCAGTCAGTTTGGTTGGATAGACTCAGTCAGTTTGGATGGATAGACTCAGTCAGTTTGGATGGACAGATGAGACGGATGGATGGATAGACTCAGTCAGTTTGGATGGACAGATGAGACGGATGGATGGATAGACTCAGTCAGTTTGGATGGATAGACTCAGTCAGTTTGGATGGATAGACTCAGTCTGTTTGGATGGATAGACTCAGTCAGTTTGGATGGATAGACTCAGTCATTTTGGATGGATATATGAGATGGATGGATGGATGGATGGATAGACTCAGTCAGTTTGGATGGATAGATGAGACGGATGGATGGATAGACTCAGTCAGTTTGGATGGATAGACTCAGTCAGTTTCGATGGATAGATGAGACGGGTGGATGGATAGACTCAGTCAGTTTGGATGGATAGACTCAGTCAGTTTGAATGGATAGACTCAGTCAGTTTGGATGGATAGACTCAGTCAGTTAGGATGGACAGATGAGACGGATGGATGGATAGACTCAGTCAGTTTGTATGGATAGACTCAGTCAGTTTGGATGGATAGATGAGACAGATGGATGGATAGACTCAGTCAGTTTGGATGGATAGACTCAGTCAGTTTGGATGGACAGACTCAGTCAGCTTGGATGGATAGACTCAGTCAGTTTGGATGGACAGATGAGACGGATGGATGGATACACTCAGTCAGTTTGGATGGACTCACTCAGTCAGTTTGGATGGATAGATGAGACGGATGGATAGATAGACTCAGTGAGTTTGGATGGACAGACTCAGTCAGTTTGGATGGATAGATGAGACGGATGGATGGATAGACTCAGTCAATTTGGATGGATATACTCAGTCAGTTTGGATGGATAGATGAGACGGATGGATGGATAGACTCAGTCAGTTTGGATGGATAGACTCAGTCAGTTTCGATGGATAGATGAGACGGGTGGATGGATAGACTCAGTCAGTTTGGATGGATAGACTCAGTCAGTTTGAATGGATAGACTCAGTCAGTTTGGATGGATAGACTCAGTCAGTTAGGATGGACAGATGAGACGCATGGATGGATAGACTCAGTCAGTTTGGATGGACAGACTCAGTCAGTTTGGTTGGATAGACTCAGTCAGTTTGGATGGATAGACTCAGTCAGTTTGGATGGACAGATGAGACGGATGGATGGATAGACTCAGTCAGTTTGTATGGATAGACTCAGTCAGTTTGGATGGATAGATGAGACAGATGGATGGATAGACTCAGTCAGTTTGGATGGATAGACTCAGTCAGTTTGGATGGATAGACTCAGTCATTTTGGATGGATAGATGAGATGGAGGGATGGATGGATGGATAGACTCAGTTAGTTTGGATGGATAGATGAGACGGATGGATGGATAGACTCAGTCAGTTTGGATGGATAGACTTAGTCAGTTTGGATGGATAGACTCAGTCAGTTTGGATGGACAGATGAGACGGATGGATGGATAGACTCAGTCAGTTTGGATGGACAGACTCAGTCAGTTTGGATGGATAGACTCAGTCAGTTTGGATGGATAGATGAGACGGATGGATGGATAGACTCAGTCAGTTTGGATGGATAGACTCAGTCAGTTTGGATGGATAGATGAGACGGATGGATGGATAGACTCAGTCAGTTTGGATGGATAGATGAGACGGATGGATGGATAGACTCAGTCAGTTTGGATGGATATACTCAGTCAGTTTGTATGGATAGACTCAGTCAGTTTGGATGGATAGACTCAGTCAGTTTGGATGGACAGATGAGACGGATGGATGGATAGACTCAGTCAGTTTGGATGGATAGATGAGACGGATGGTTGGATAGACTCAGTCAGTTTGGATGGATAGATGAGACAGATGGATGGATAGACTCAGTCAGTTTGGATGGATAGACTCAGTCAGTTTGGATGGATAGACTCAGTCAGCTTGGATGGATAGACTCAGTCAGTTTGGATGGACAGATGAGACGGATGGATGGATAGACTCAGTCAGTTTGGATGGACAGACTCAGTCAGTTTGGATGGATAGACTCAGTCAGTTTGGATGGATAGATGAGACGGATGGATAGATAGACTCAGTCAGTTTGGATGGACAGACTCAGTCAGTTTGGATGGATAGATGAGATGGATGGATGGATGGATGGATAGACTCAGTCAGTTTGGATGGATAGATGAGACGGATGGATGGATGGATAGACTCAGTCAGTTTGGATGGATAGACTTAGTCAGTTTGGATGGATAGACTTAGTCAGTTTGGATGGATAGACTCAGTCAGTTTGGATGGACAGATGAGACGGATGGATGGATAGACTCAGTCAGTTTGGATGGACAGACTCAGTCAGTTTGGATGGATAGACTCAGTCAGTTTGGATGGACAGATGAGACGGATGGATGGATAGACTCAGTCAGTTTGGATGGATAGACTCAGTCAGTTTGGATGGATAGATGAGACGGATGGATGGATAGACTCAGTCAGTTTGGATGGATAGACTCAGTCAGTTTCGATGGATAGATGAGACGGGTGGATGGATAGACTCAGTCAGTTTGGATGGATAGACTCAGTCAGTTTGAATGGATAGACTCAGTCAGTTTGGATGGATAGACTCAGTCAGTTAGGATGGACAGATGAGACGCATGGATGGATAGACTCAGTCAGTTTGGATGGACAGACTCAGTCAGTTTGGTTGGATAGACTCAGTCAGTTTGGATGGATAGACTCAGTCAGTTTGGATGGACAGATGAGACGGATGGATGGATAGACTCAGTCAGTTTGGATGGACAGATGAGACGGATGGATGGATAGACTCAGTCAGTTTGGATGGATAGACTCAGTCAGTTTGGATGGATAGACTCAGTCTGTTTGGATGGATAGACTCAGTCAGTTTGGATGGATAGACTCAGTCATTTTGGATGGATATATGAGATGGATGGATGGATGGATGGATAGACTCAGTCAGTTTGGATGGATAGATGAGACGGATGGATGGATAGACTCAGTCAGTTTGGATGGATAGACTCAGTCAGTTTCGATGGATAGATGAGACGGGTGGATGGATAGACTCAGTCAGTTTGGATGGATAGACTCAGTCAGTTTGAATGGATAGACTCAGTCAGTTTGGATGGATAGACTCAGTCAGTTAGGATGGACAGATGAGACGGATGGATGGATAGACTCAGTCAGTTTGTATGGATAGACTCAGTCAGTTTGGATGGATAGATGAGACAGATGGATGGATAGACTCAGTCAGTTTGGATGGATAGACTCAGTCAGTTTGGATGGACAGACTCAGTCAGCTTGGATGGATAGACTCAGTCAGTTTGGATGGACAGATGAGACGGATGGATGGATACACTCAGTCAGTTTGGATGGACTCACTCAGTCAGTTTGGATGGATAGATGAGACGGATGGATAGATAGACTCAGTGAGTTTGGATGGACAGACTCAGTCAGTTTGGATGGATAGATGAGACGGATGGATGGATAGACTCAGTCAATTTGGATGGATATACTCAGTCAGTTTGTATGGATAGACTCAGTCATTTTGGATGGATAGACTCAGTCAGTTTGGATGGACAGATGAGACGGATGGATGGATAGACTCAGTCAGTTTGGATGGATAGATGAGACGGATGGATGGATAGACTCAGTCAGTTTGGATGGATAGATGAGACAGATGGATGGATAGACTCAGTCAGTTTGGATGGATAGACTCAGTCAGTTTGGATGGATAGACTCAGTCAGCTTGGATGGATAGACTCAGTCAGTTTGGATGGACAGATGAGACGGATGGATGGATAGACTCAGTCAGTTTGGATGGACAGACTCAGTCAGTTTGGATGGATAGACTCAGTCAGTTTGGATGGATAGATGAGACGGATGGATAGATAGACTCAGTCAGTTTGGATGGACAGACTCAGTCAGTTTGGATGGATAGATGAGATGGATGGATGGATGGATGGATGGATGGATGGATGGATGGATAGACTCAGTCAGTTTGGATGGATAGATGAGACGGATGGATGGATGGATAGACTCAGTCAGTTTGGATGGATAGACTTAGTCAGTTTGGATGGATAGACTCAGTCAGTTTGGATGGACAGATGAGACGGATGGATGGATAGACTCAGTCAGTTTGGATGGACAGACTTAGTCAGTTTGGATGGATAGACTCAGTCAGTTTGGATGGATAGATGAGACGGATGGATGGATAGACTCAGTCAGTTTGGATGGATAGACTCAGTCAGTTTGGATGGATAGATGAGACGGATGGATGGATAGACTCAGTCAGTTTGGATGGATAGACTCAGTCAGTTTCGATGGATAGATGAGACGGGTGGATGGATAGACTCAGTCAGTTTGGATGGATAGACTCAGTCAGTTTGAATGGATAGACTCAGTCAGTTTGGATGGATAGACTCAGTCAGTTAGGATGAACAGATGAGACGGATGGATGGATAGACTCAGTCAGTTTGGATGGACAGATGAGACGGATGGATGGATAGACTCAGTGAGTTTGGATGGATAGACTCAGTCAGTTTGGATGGATAGACTCAGTCTGTTTGGATGGATAGACTCAGTCAGTTTGGATGGACAGATGAGACGGATGGATGGATAGACTCAGTCAGTTTGGATGGATAGATGAGATGGATGGATGGATAGACTCAGTCAGTTTGGATGGATAGATGAGATGGATGGATGGATAGACTCAGTCAGTTTGGATGGATAGACTCAGTCAGTTTGGATTGATAGACTCAGTCAGTTTGGATGGACAGATGAGACGGATGGATGGATAGACTCAGTCAGTTTGGATGGATAGACTCAGTCAGTTTGGATGGATAGACTCAGTCAGCTTGGATGGATAGACTCAGTCAGTTTGGATGGACAGATGAGATGGATGGATGGATAGACTCAGTCAGTTTGGATGGACAGACTCAGTCAGTTTGGATGGATAGACTCAGTCAGTTTGGATGGATAGATGAGACGGATGGATAGATAGACTCAGTCAATTTGGATGGACAGACTCAGTCAGTTTGGATGGATAGACTCAGTCAGTTTGGATGGACAGATGAGACGGATGGATGGATAGACTCAGTCAGTTTGTATGGATATACTCAGTCAGTTTGGATGGATAGATGAGACAGATGGATGGATAGACTCAGTCAGTTTGGATGGATAGACTCAGTCAGTTTGGATGGACAGACTCAGTCAGTTTGGATGGATAGACTCAGTCAGTTTGGATGGATAGATGAGACGGATGGATGGATAGACTCAGTCAGTTTGGATGGATATACTCAGTCAGTTTGTATGGATAGACTCAGTCAGTTTGGATGGATAGACTCAGTCAGTTAGGATGGACAGATGAGACGGATGGATGGATAGACTCAGTCAGTTTGTATGGATAGACTCAGTCAGTTTGGATGGATAGATGAGACAGATGGATGGATAGACTCAGTCAGTTTGGATGGATAGACTCAGTCAGTTTGGATGGATAGACTCAGTCATTTTGGATGGATAGATGAGATGGAGGGATGGATGGATGGATAGACTCAGTTAGTTTGGATGGATAGATGAGACGGATGGATGGATAGACTCAGTCAGTTTGGATGGATAGACTTAGTCAGTTTGGATGGATAGACTCAGTCAGTTTGGATGGACAGATGAGACGGATGGATGGATAGACTCAGTCAGTTTGGATGGACAGACTCAGTCAGTTTGGATGGATAGACTCAGTCAGTTTGGATGGATAGATGAGACGGATGGATGGATAGACTCAGTCAGTTTGGATGGATAGACTCAGTCAGTTTGGATGGATAGATGAGACGGATGGATGGATAGACTCAGTCAGTTTGGATGGATAGATGAGACGGATGGATGGATAGACTCAGTCAGTTTGGATGGATATACTCAGTCAGTTTGTATGGATAGACTCAGTCAGTTTGGATGGATAGACTCAGTCAGTTTGGATGGACAGATGAGACGGATGGATGGATAGACTCAGTCAGTTTGGATGGATAGATGAGACGGATGGTTGGATAGACTCAGTCAGTTTGGATGGATAGATGAGACAGATGGATGGATAGACTCAGTCAGTTTGGATGGATAGACTCAGTCAGTTTGGATGGATAGACTCAGTCAGCTTGGATGGATAGACTCAGTCAGTTTGGATGGACAGATGAGACGGATGGATGGATAGACTCAGTCAGTTTGGATGGACAGACTCAGTCAGTTTGGATGGATAGACTCAGTCAGTTTGGATGGATAGATGAGACGGATGGATAGATAGACTCAGTCAGTTTGGATGGACAGACTCAGTCAGTTTGGATGGATAGATGAGATGGATGGATGGATGGATGGATAGACTCAGTCAGTTTGGATGGATAGATGAGACGGATGGATGGATGGATAGACTCAGTCAGTTTGGATGGATAGACTTAGTCAGTTTGGATGGATAGACTTAGTCAGTTTGGATGGATAGACTCAGTCAGTTTGGATGGACAGATGAGACGGATGGATGGATAGACTCAGTCAGTTTGGATGGACAGACTCAGTCAGTTTGGATGGATAGACTCAGTCAGTTTGGATGGACAGATGAGACGGATGGATGGATAGACTCAGTCAGTTTGGATGGATAGACTCAGTCAGTTTGGATGGATAGATGAGACGGATGGATGGATAGACTCAGTCAGTTTGGATGGATAGACTCAGTCAGTTTCGATGGATAGATGAGACGGGTGGATGGATAGACTCAGTCAGTTTGGATGGATAGACTCAGTCAGTTTGAATGGATAGACTCAGTCAGTTTGGATGGATAGACTCAGTCAGTTAGGATGGACAGATGAGACGCATGGATGGATAGACTCAGTCAGTTTGGATGGACAGACTCAGTCAGTTTGGTTGGATAGACTCAGTCAGTTTGGATGGATAGACTCAGTCAGTTTGGATGGACAGATGAGACGGATGGATGGATAGACTCAGTCAGTTTGGATGGACAGATGAGACGGATGGATGGATAGACTCAGTCAGTTTGGATGGATAGACTCAGTCAGTTTGGATGGATAGACTCAGTCTGTTTGGATGGATAGACTCAGTCAGTTTGGATGGATAGACTCAGTCATTTTGGATGGATATATGAAATGGATGGATGGATGGATGGATAGACTCAGTCAGTTTGGATGGATAGATGAGACGGATGGATGGATAGACTCAGTCAGTTTGGATGGATAGACTCAGTCAGTTTCGATGGATAGATGAGACGGGTGGATGGATAGACTCAGTCAGTTTGGATGGATAGACTCAGTCAGTTTGAATGGATAGACTCAGTCAGTTTGGATGGATAGACTCAGTCAGTTAGGATGGACAGATGAGACGGATGGATGGATAGACTCAGTCAGTTTGTATGGATAGACTCAGTCAGTTTGGATGGATAGATGAGACAGATGGATGGATAGACTCAGTCAGTTTGGATGGATAGACTCAGTCAGTTTGGATGGACAGACTCAGTCAGCTTGGATGGATAGACTCAGTCAGTTTGGATGGACAGATGAGACGGATGGATGGATAGACTCAGTCAGTTTGGATGGATAGACTCAGTCAGTTTGGATGGATAGACTCAGTCTGTTTGGATGGATAGACTCAGTCAGTTTGGATGGATAGACTCAGTCATTTTGGATGGATATATGAAATGGATGGATGGATGGATGGATAGACTCAGTCAGTTTGGATGGATAGATGAGACGGATGGATGGATAGACTCAGTCAGTTTGGATGGATAGACTCAGTCAGTTTCGATGGATAGATGAGACGGGTGGATGGATAGACTCAGTCAGTTTGGATGGATAGACTCAGTCAGTTTGAATGGATAGACTCAGTCAGTTTGGATGGATAGACTCAGTCAGTTAGGATGGACAGATGAGACGGATGGATGGATAGACTCAGTCAGTTTGTATGGATAGACTCAGTCAGTTTGGATGGATAGATGAGACAGATGGATGGATAGACTCAGTCAGTTTGGATGGATAGACTCAGTCAGTTTGGATGGACAGACTCAGTCAGCTTGGATGGATAGACTCAGTCAGTTTGGATGGACAGATGAGACGGATGGATGGATACACTCAGTCAGTTTGGATGGACTCACTCAGTCAGTTTGGATGGATAGATGAGACGGATGGATAGATAGACTCAGTGAGTTTGGATGGACAGACTCAGTCAGTTTGGATGGATAGATGAGACGGATGGATGGATAGACTCAGTCAGTTTGGATGGATAGATGAGACAGATGGATGGATAGACTCAGTCAGTTTGGATGGATAGACTCAGTCAGTTTGGATGGATAGACTCAGTCAGCTTGGATGGATAGACTCAGTCAGTTTGGATGGACAGATGAGACGGATGGATGGATAGACTCAGTCAGTTTGGATGGACAGACTCAGTCAGTTTGGATGGATAGACTCAGTCAGTTTGGATGGATAGATGAGACGGATGGATAGATAGACTCAGTCAGTTTGGATGGACAGACTCAGTCAGTTTGGATGGATAGATGAGATGGATGGATGGATGGATGGATGGATGGATGGATGGATGGATGGATAGACTCAGTCAGTTTGGATGGATAGATGAGACGGATGGATGGATGGATAGACTCAGTCAGTTTGGATGGATAGACTTAGTCAGTTTGGATGGATAGACTCAGTCAGTTTGGATGGACAGATGAGACGGATGGATGGATAGACTCAGTCAGTTTGGATGGACAGACTTAGTCAGTTTGGATGGATAGACTCAGTCAGTTTGGATGGATAGATGAGACGGATGGATGGATAGACTCAGTCAGTTTGGATGGATAGACTCAGTCAGTTTGGATGGATAGATGAGACGGATGGATGGATAGACTCAGTCAGTTTGGATGGATAGACTCAGTCAGTTTCGATGGATTGATGAGACGGGTGGATGGATAGACTCAGTCAGTTTGGATGGATAGACTCAGTCAGTTTGAATGGATAGACTCAGTCAGTTTGGATGGATAGACTCAGTCAGTTAGGATGAACAGATGAGACGGATGGATGGATAGACTCAGTCAGTTTGGATGGACAGATGAGACGGATGGATGGATAGACTCAGTGAGTTTGGATGGATAGACTCAGTCAGTTTGGATGGATAGACTCAGTCTGTTTGGATGGATAGACTCAGTCAGTTTGGATGGACAGATGAGACGGATGGATGGATAGACTCAGTCAGTTTGGATGGATAGATGAGATGGATGGATGGATAGACTCAGTCAGTTTGGATGGATAGATGAGATGGATGGATGGATAGACTCAGTCAGTTTGGATGGATAGACTCAGTCAGTTTGGATTGATAGACTCAGTCAGTTTGGATGGACAGATGAGACGGATGGATGGATAGACTCAGTCAGTTTGGATGGATAGACTCAGTCAGTTTGGATGGATAGACTCAGTCAGCTTGGATGGATAGACTCAGTCAGTTTGGATGGACAGATGAGATGGATGGATGGATAGACTCAGTCAGTTTGGATGGACAGACTCAGTCAGTTTGGATGGATAGACTCAGTCAGTTTGGATGGATAGATGAGACGGATGGATAGATAGACTCAGTCAATTTGGATGGACAGACTCAGTCAGTTTGGATGGATAGACTCAGTCAGTTTGGATGGACAGATGAGACGGATGGATGGATAGACTCAGTCAGTTTGTATGGATATACTCAGTCAGTTTGGATGGATAGATGAGACAGATGGATGGATAGACTCAGTCAGTTTGGATGGATAGACTCAGTCAGTTTGGATGGACAGACTCAGTCAGTTTGGATGGATAGACTCAGTCAGTTTGGATGGATAGATGAGACGGATGGATGGATAGACTCAGTCAGTTTGGATGGATATACTCAGTCAGTTTGTATGGATAGACTCAGTCAGTTTGGATGGATAGACTCAGTCAGTTTGGATGGACAGATGAGACGGATGGATGGATAAACTCAGTCAGTTTGGATGGATAGATGAGACGGATGGATGGATAGACTCAGTCAGTTTGGATGGATAGATGAGACAGATGGATGGATAGACTCAGTCAGTTTGGATGGATAGACTCAGTCAGTTTGGATGGATAGACTCAGTCAGCTTGGATGGATAGACTCAGTCAGTTTGGATGGACAGATGAGACGGATGGATGGATAGACTCAGTCAGTTTGGATGGACAGACTCAGTCAGTTTGGATGGATAGACTCAGTCAGTTTGGATGGATAGATGAGACGGATGGATAGATAGACTCAGTCAGTTTGGATGGACAGACTCAGTCAGTTTGGATGGATAGATGAGATGGATGGATGGATAGACTCAGTCAGTTTGGATGGATAGATGAGACGGATGGTTGGATAGACTCAGTCAGTTTGGATGGATAGATGAGACAGATGGATGGATAGACTCAGTCAGTTTGGATGGATAGACTCAGTCAGTTTGGATGGATAGACTCAGTCAGCTTGGATGGATAGACTCAGTCAGTTTGGATGGACAGATGAGACGGATGGATGGATAGACTCAGTCAGTTTGGATGGACAGACTCAGTCAGTTTGGATGGATAGACTCAGTCAGTTTGGATGGATAGATGAGATGGATGGATGGATGGATGGATTGACTCAGTCAGTTTGGATGGACAGACTCAGTCAGTTTGGATGGATAGACTCAGTCAGTTTGGATGGATAGATGAGATGGATGAGACGGATGGATAGATAGACTCAGTCAGTTTGGATGGACAGACTCAGTCAGTTTGGATGGATAGATGAGATGGATGGATGGATGGATGGATTGACTCAGTCAGTTTGGATGGATAGATGAGACGGATGGATGGATAGACTCAGTCAGTTTGGATGGATAGACTCAGTCAGTTTCGATGGATAGATGAGACGCGTGGATGGATAGACTCAGTCAGTTTGGATGGATAGACTCAGTCAGTTTGAATGGATAGACTCAGTCAGTTTGGATGGATATACTCAGTCAGTTTGGATGGATATACTCAGTCAGTTTGTATGGATAGACTCAGTCAGTTTGGATGGATAGACTCAGTCAGTTTGGATGGACAGATGAGACGAATGGATGGATAGACTCAGTCAGTTTGGATGGATAGATGAGACGGATGGATGGATAGACTCAGTCAGTTTGGATGGATAGATGAGACAGATGGATGGATAGACTCAGTCAGTTTGGATGGATAGACTCAGTCAGTTTGGATGGATAGACTCAGTCAGCTTGGATGGATAGACTCAGTCAGTTTGGATGGACATATGAGACGGATGGATGGATAGACTCAGTCAGTTTGGATGGACAGACTCAGTCAGTTTGGATGGATAGACTCAGTCAGTTTGGATGGATAGATGAGACGGATGGATAGATAGACTCAGTCAGTTTGGATGGACAGACTCAGTCAGTTTGGATGGATAGATGAGATGGATGGATGGATAGACTCAGTCAGTTTGGATGGATAGATGAGACGGATGGTTGGATAGACTCAGTCAGTTTGGATGGATAGATGAGACAGATGGATGGATAGACTCAGTCAGTTTGGATGGATAGACTCAGTCAGTTTGGATGGATAGACTCAGTCAGCTTGGATGGATAGACTCAGTCAGTTTGGATGGACAGATGAGACGGATGGATGGATAGACTCAGTCAGTTTGGATGGACAGACTCAGTCAGTTTGGATGGATAGACTCAGTCAGTTTGGATGGATAGATGAGACGGATGGATAGATAGACTCAGTCAGTTTGGATGGACAGACTCAGTCAGTTTGGATGGATAGATGAGATGGATGGATGGATGGATGGATAGACTCAGTCAGTTTGGATGGATAGATGAGACGGATGGATGGATGGATAGACTCAGTCAGTTTGGATGGATAGACTTAGTCAGTTTGGATGGATAGACTTAGTCAGTTTGGATGGATAGACTCAGTCAGTTTGGATGGACAGATGAGACGGATGGATGGATAGACTCAGTCAGTTTGGATGGACAGACTCAGTCAGTTTGGATGGATAGACTCAGTCAGTTTGGATGGACAGATGAGACGGATGGATGGATAGACTCAGTCAGTTTGGATGGATAGACTCAGTCATTTTGGATGGATAGATGAGACGGATGGATGGATAGACTCAGTCAGTTTGGATGGATAGACTCAGTCAGTTTCGATAGATAGATGAGACGGGTGGATGGATAGACTCAGTCAGTTTGGATGGATAGACTCAGTCAGTTTGAATGGATAGACTCAGTCAGTTTGGATGGATAGACTCAGTCAGTTAGGATGGACAGATGAGACGCATGGATGGATAGACTCAGTCAGTTTGGATGGACAGACTCAGTCAGTTTGGTTGGATAGACTCAGTCAGTTTGGATGGATAGACTCAGTCAGTTTGGATGGATAGACTCAGTCAGTTTGGATGGACAGATGAGACGGATGGATGGATAGACTCAGTCAGTTTGGATGGACAGATGAGACGGATGGATGGATAGACTCAGTCAGTTTGGATGGATAGACTCAGTCAGTTTGGATGGATAGACTCAGTCAGTTTGGATGGATAGACTCAGTCATTTTGGATGGATAGATGAGATGGATGGATGGATGGATGGATAGACTCAGTCAGTTTGGATGGATAGATGAGACGGATGGATGGATAGACTCAGTCAGTTTGGATGGATAGACTCAGTCAGTTTCTATGGATAGATGAGACGGGTGGATGGATAGACTCAGTCAGTTTGGATGGATAGACTCAGTCAGTTTGAATGGATAGACTCAGTCAGTTTGGATGGATAGACTCAGTCAGTTAGGATGGACAGATGAGACGGATGGATGGATAGACTCAGTCAGTTTGTATGGATAGACTCAGTCAGTTTGGATGGATAGATGAGACAGATGGATGGATAGACTCAGTCAGTTTGGATGGATAGACTCAGTCAGTTTGGATGGACAGACTCAGTCAGCTTGGATGGATAGACTCAGTCAGTTTGGATGGACAGATGAGACGGATGGATGGATACACTCAGTCAGTTTGGATGGACTCACTCAGTCAGTTTGGATGGATAGACTCAGTCAGTTTGGATGGATAGATGAGACGGATGGATAGATAGACTCAGTGAGTTTGGATGGACAGACTCAGTCAGTTTGGATGGATAGATGAGACGGATGGATGGATGGATAGACTCAGTCAATTTGGATGGATATACTCAGTCAGTTTGTATGGATAGACTCAGTCAGTTTGGATTGATAGACTCAGTCAGTTTGGATGGACAGATGAGACGGATGGATGGATAGACTCAGTCAGTTTGGATGGATAGATGAGACGGATGGATGGATAGACTCAGTCAGTTTGGATGGATAGATGAGACAGATGGATGGATAGACTCAGTCAGTTTGGATGGATAGACTCAGTCAGTTTGGATGGATAGACTCAGTCAGCTTGGATGGATAGACTCAGTCAGTTTGGATGGACAGATGAGACGGATGGATGGATAGACTCAGTCAGTTTGGATGGACAGACTCAGTCAGTTTGGATGGATAGACTCAGTCAGTTTGGATGGATAGATGAGACGGATGGATAGATAGACTCAGTCAGTTTGGATGGACAGACTCAGTCAGTTTGGATGGATAGATGAGATGGATGGATGGATGGATGGATGGATGGATAGACTCAGTCAGTTTGGATGGATAGATGAGACGGATGGATGGATGGATAGACTCAGTCAGTTTGGATGGATAGACTTAGTCAGTTTGGATGGATAGACTCAGTCAGTTTGGATGGACAGATGAGACGGATGGATGGATAGACTCAGTCAGTTTGGATGGACAGACTCAGTCAGTTTGGATGGATAGACTCAGTCAGTTTGGATGGATAGATGAGACGGATGGATGGATAGACTCAGTCAGTTTGGATGGATAGACTCAGTCAGTTTGGATGGATAGATGAGACGGATGGATGGATAGACTCAGTCAGTTTGGATGGA
This sequence comes from Lampris incognitus, assembly GCF_029633865.1. Classification (NCBI taxonomy): domain Eukaryota; kingdom Metazoa; phylum Chordata; class Actinopteri; order Lampriformes; family Lampridae; genus Lampris; species Lampris incognitus. The sequence continues at coordinate 32,600 of NW_026611248.1, forward strand.
TAGACTCAGTCAGTTTCGATGGATAGATGAGACGGGTGGATGGATAGACTCAGTCAGTTTGGATGGATAGACTCAGTCAGTTTGAATGGATAGACTCAGTCAGTTTGGATGGATAGACTCAGTCAGTTAGGATGAACAGATGAGACGGATGGATGGATAGACTCAGTCAGTTTGGATGGACAGATGAGACGGATGGATGGAAAGACTCAGTGAGTTTGGATGGATAGACTCAGTCAGTTTGGATGGATAGACTCAGTCAGTTTGGATGGACAGATGAGACGGATGGATGGATAGACTCAGTCAGTTTGGATGGATAGATGAGATGGATGGATGGATAGACTCAGTCAGTTTGGATGGATAGATGAGATGGATGGATGGATAGACTCAGTCAGTTTGGATGGATAGACTCAGTCAGTTTGGATTGATAGACTCAGTCAGTTTGGATGGACAGATGAGACGGATGGATGGATAGACTCAGTCAGTTTGGATGGATAGACTCAGTCAGTTTGGATGGATAGACTCAGTCAGCTTGGATGGATAGACTCAGTCAGTTTGGATGGACAGATGAGACGGATGGATGGATAGACTCAGTCAGTTTGGATGGACAGACTCAGTCAGTTTGGATGGATAGACTCAGTCAGTTTGGATGGATAGATGAGACGGATGGATAGATAGACTCAGTCAGTTTGGATGGACAGACTCAGTCAGTTTGGATGGATAGATGAGATGGATGGATGGATGGATGGATTGACTCAGTCAGTTTGGATGGATAGATGAGACGGATGGATGGATGGATAGACTCAGTCAGTTTGGATGGATAGACTTAGTCAGTTTGGATGGATAGACTTAGTCAGTTTGGATGGATAGACTCAGTCAGTTTGGATGGATAGTCTCAGTCAGTTTGGATGGACAGATGAGACGGATGGATGGATAGACTCAGTCAGTTTGGATGGACAGACTCAGTCAGTTTGGATGGATAGACTCAGTCAGTTTGGATGGACAGATGAGACGGATGGATGGATAGACTCAGTCAGTTTGGATGGACAGAGTCAGTCAGTTTGGATGGATAGACTCAGTCAGTTTGGATGGACAGATGAGACGGATGGATGGATAGACTCAGTCAGTTTGGATGGATAGACTCAGTCAGTTTGGATGGATAGATGAGACGGATGGATGGATAGACTCAGTCAGTTTGGATGGATAGACTCAGTCAGTTTCGATGGATAGATGAGACGGGTGGATGGATAGACTCAGTCAGTTTGGATGGATAGACTCAGTCAGTTTGAATGGATAGACTCAGTCAGGTTGGATGGATAGACTCAGTCAGTTTGGATGGATATACTCAGTCAGTTTGTATGGATAGACTCAGTCAGTTTGGATGGATAGACTCAGTCAGTTTGGATGGACTGATGAGACGAATGGATGGATAGACTCAGTCAGTTTGGATGGATAGATGAGACGGATGGATGGATAGACTCAGTCAGTTTGGATGGATAGATGAGACAGATGGATGGATAGACTCAGTCAGTTTGGATGGATAGACTCAGTCAGTTTGGATGGATAGACTCAGTCAGCTTGGATGGATAGACTCAGTCAGTTTGGATGGACAGATGAGACGGATGGATGGATAGACTCAGTCAGTTTGGATGGACAGACTCAGTCAGTTTGGATGGATAGACTCAGTCAGTTTGGATGGATAGATGAGACGGATGGATAGATAGACTCAGTCAGTTTGGATGGACAGACTCAGTCAGTTTGGATGGATAGATGAGATGGATGGATGGATAGACTCAGTCAGTTTGGATGGATAGATGAGACGGATGGATGGATAGACTCAGTCAGTTTGGATGGATAGATGAGACAGATGGATGGATAGACTCAGTCAGTTTGGATGGATAGACTCAGTCAGTTTGGATGGATAGACTCAGTCAGCTTGGATGGATAGACTCAGTCAGTTTGGATGGACAGATGAGACGGATGGATGGATAGACTCAGTCAGTTTGGATGGACAGACTCAGTCAGTTTGGATGGATAGACTCAGTCAGTTTGGATGGATAGACTCAGTCAGCTTGGATGGATAGACTCAGTCAGTTTGGATGGACAGATGAGACGGATGGATGGATAGACTCAGTCAGTTTGGATGGACAGACTCAGTCAGTTTGGATGGATAGACTCAGTCAGTTTGGATGGATAGATGAGACGGATGGATAGATAGACTCAGTCAGTTTGGATGGACAGACTCAGTCAGTTTGGATGGATAGATGAGATGGATGGATGGATGGATGGATAGACTCAGTCAGTTTGGATGGATAGATGAGACGGATGGATGGATGGATAGACTCAGTCAGTTTGGATGGATAGACTTAGTCAGTTTGGATGGATAGACTTAGTCAGTTTGGATGGATAGACTCAGTCAGTTTGGATGGACAGATGAGACGGATGGATGGATAGACTCAGTCAGTTTGGATGGACAGACTCAGTCAGTTTGGATGGATAGACTCAGTCAGTTTGGATGGACAGATGAGACGGATGGATGGATAGACTCAGTCAGTTTGGATGGATAGACTCAGTCAGTTTGGATGGATAGATGAGACGGATGGATGGATAGACTCAGTCAGTTTGGATGGATAGACTCAGTCAGTTTCGATGGATAGATGAGACGGGTGGATGGATAGACTCAGTCAGTTTGGATGGATAGACTCAGTCAGTTTGAATGGATAGACTCAGTCAGTTTGGATGGATAGACTCAGTCAGTTAGGATGGACAGATGAGACGCATGGATGGATAGACTCAGTCAGTTTGGATGGACAGACTCAGTCAGTTTGGTTGGATAGACTCAGTCAGTTTGGATGGATAGACTCAGTCAGTTTGGATGGATAGACTCAGTCAGTTTGGATGGACAGATGAGACGGATGGATGGATAGACTCAGTCAGTTTGGATGGACAGATGAGACGGATGGATGGATAGACTCAGTCAGTTTGGATGGATAGACTCAGTCAGTTTGGATGGATAGACTCAGTCTGTTTGGATGGATAGACTCAGTCAGTTTGGATGGATAGACTCAGTCATTTTGGATGGATAGATGAGATGGATGGATGGATGGATGGATAGACTCAGTCAGTTTGGATGGATAGATGAGACGGATGGATGGATAGACTCAGTCAGTTTGGATGGATAGACTCAGTCAGTTTCTATGGATAGATGAGACGGGTGGATGGATAGACTCAGTCAGTTCGGATGGATAGACTCAGTCAGTTTGAATGGATAGACTCAGTCAGTTTGGATGGATAGACTCAGTCAGTTAGGATGGACAGATGAGACGGATGGATGGATAGACTCAGTCAGTTTGTATGGATAGACTCAGTCAGTTTGGATGGATAGATGAGACAGATGGATGGATAGACTCAGTCAGTTTGGATGGATAGACTCAGTCAGTTTGGATGGACAGACTCAGTCAGCTTGGATGGATAGACTCAGTCAGTTTGGATGGACAGATGAGACGGATGGATGGATACACTCAGTCAGTTTGGATGGACTCACTCAGTCAGTTTGGATGGATAGACTCAGTCAGTTTGGATGGATAGATGAGACGGATGGATTGATAGACTCAGTGAGTTTGGATGGACAGACTCAGTCAGTTTGGATGGATAGATGAGACGGATGGATGGATAGACTCAGTCAATTTGGATGGATATACTCAGTCAGTTTGTATGGATAGACTCAGTCAGTTTGGATGGATAGACTCAGTCAGTTTGGATGGACAGATGAGACGGATGGATGGATAGACTCAGTCAGTTTGGATGGATAGATGAGACGGATGGATGGATAGACTCAGTCAGTTTGGATGGATAGATGAGACAGATGGATGGATAGACTCAGTCAGTTTGGATGGATAGACTCAGTCAGTTTGGATGGATAGACTCAGTCAGCTTGGATGGATAGACTCAGTCAGTTTGGATGGACAGATGAGACGGATGGATGGATAGACTCAGTCAGTTTGGATGGACAGACTCAGTCAGTTTGGATGGATAGACTCAGTCAGTTTGGATGGATAGATGAGACGGATGGATAGATAGACTCAGTCAGTTTGGATGGACAGACTCAGTCAGTTTGGATGGATAGATGAGATGGATGGATGGATGGATGGATGGATGGATGGATAGACTCAGTCAGTTTGGATGGATAGATGAGACGGATGGATGGATGGATAGACTCAGTCAGTTTGGATGGATAGACTTAGTCAGTTTGGATGGATAGACTCAGTCAGTTTGGATGGACAGATGAGACGGATGGATGGATAGACACAGTCAGTTTGGATGGACAGACTCAGTCAGTTTGGATGGATAGACTCAGTCAGTTTGGATGGATAGATGAGACGGATGGATGGATAGACTCAGTCAGTTTGGATGGATAGACTCAGTCAGTTTGGATGGATAGATGAGACGGATGGATGGATAGACTCAGTCAGTTTGGATGGATAGACTCAGTCAGTTTCGATGGATAGATGAGACGGGTGGATGGATAGACTCAGTCAGTTTGGATGGATAGACTCAGTCAGTTTGAATGGATAGACTCAGTCAGTTTGGATGGATAGACTCAGTCAGTTAGGATGAACAGATGAGACGGATGGATGGATAGACTCAGTCAGTTTGGATGGACAGATGAGACGGATGGATGGATAGACTCAGTGAGTTTGGATGGATAGACTCAGTCAGTTTGGATGGATAGACTCAGTCTGTTTGGATGGATAGACTCAGTCAGTTTGGATGGACAGATGAGACGGATGGATGGATAGACTCAGTCAGTTTGGATGGATAGATGAGATGGATGGATGGATAGACTCAGTCAGTTTGGATGGATAGATGAGATGGATGGATGGATAGACTCAGTCAGTTTGGATGGATAGACTCAGTCAGTTTGGATTGATAGACTCAGTCAGTTTGGATGGACAGATGAGACGGATGGATGGATAGACTCAGTCAGTTTGGATGGATAGACTCAGTCAGTTTGGATGGATAGACTCAGTCAGCTTGGATGGATAGACTCAGTCAGTTTGGATGGACAGATGAGATGGATGGATGGATAGACTCAGTCAGTTTGGATGGACAGACTCAGTCAGTTTGGATGGATAGACTCAGTCAGTTTGGATGGATAGATGAGACGGATGGATAGATAGACTCAGTCAATTTGGATGGACAGACTCAGTCAGTTTGGATGGATAGACTCAGTCAGTTTGGATGGACAGATGAGACGGATGGATGGATAGACTCAGTCAGTTTGTATGGATAGACTCAGTCAGTTTGGATGGATAGATGAGACAGATGGATGGATAGACTCAGTCAGTTTGGATGGATATACTCAGTCAGTTTGTATGGATAGACTCAGTCAGTTTGGATGGATAGACTCAGTCAGTTTGGATGGACAGATGAGACGGATGGATGGATAGACTCAGTCAGTTTGGATGGATAGATGAGACGGATGGATGGATAGACTCAGTCAGTTTGGATGGATAGATGAGACAGATGGATGGATAGACTCAGTCAGTTTGGATGGATAGACTCAGTCAGTTTGGATGGATAGATGAGACGGATGGATAGATAGACTCAGTCAGTTTGGATGGACAGACTCAGTCAGTTTGGATGGATAGATGAGATGGATGGATGGATGGATGGATAGACTCAGTCAGTTTGGATGGATAGATGAGACGGATGGATGGATGGATAGACTCAGTCAGTTTGGATGGATAGACTTAGTCAGTTTGGATGGATAGACTCAGTCAGTTTGGATGGACAGATGAGACGGATGGATGGATAGACTCAGTCAGTTTGGATGGACAGACTCAGTCAGTTTGGATGGATAGACTCAGTCAGTTTGGATGGACAGATGAGACGGATGGATGGATAGACTCAGTCAGTTTGGATGGATAGACTCAGTCAGTTTGGATGGATAGATGAGACGGATGGATGGATAGACTCAGTCAGTTTGGATGGATAGACTCAGTCAGTTTCGATGGATAGATGAGACGGGTGGATGGATAGACTCAGTCAGTTTGGATGGATAGACTCAGTCAGTTTGAATGGATAGACTCAGTCAGTTTGGATGGATAGACTCAGTCAGTTAGGATGGACAGATGAGACGCATGGATGGATAGACTCAGTCAGTTTGGATGGACAGACTGAGTCAGTTTGGTTGGATAGACTCAGTCAGTTTGGATGGATAGACTCAGTCAGTTTGGATGGACAGATGAGACGGATGGATGGATAGACTCAGTCAGTTTGGATGGAAAGATGAGACGGATGGATGGATAGACTCAGTCAGTTTGGATGGATAGACTCAGTCAGTTTGGATGGATAGACTCAGTCTGTTTGGATGGATAGACTCAGTCAGTTTGGATGGATAGACTCAGTCATTTTGGATGGATAGATGAGATGGATGGATGGATGGATGGATAGACTCAGTCAGTTTGGATGGATAGATGAGACGGATGGATGGATAGACTCAGTCAGTTTGGATGGATAGACTCAGTCAGTTTCGATGGATAGATGAGACGGGTGGATGGATAGACTCAGTCAGTTTGGATGGATAGACTCAGTCAGTTTGAATGGATAGACTCAGTCAGTTTGGATGAATAGACTCAGTCAGTTTGGATGGATAGATGAGACAGATGGATGGATAGACTCAGTCAGTTTGTATGGATAGACTCAGTCAGTTTGGATGGATAGATGAGACAGATGGATGGATAGACTCAGTCAGTTTGGATGGATAGACTCAGTCAGTTTGGATGGACAGACTCAGTCAGCTTGGATGGATAGACTCAGTCAGTTTGGATGGACAGATGAGACGGATGGATGGATACACTCAGTCAGTTTGGATGGACAGACTCAGTCAGTTTGGATGGATAGACTCAGTCAGTTTGGATGGATAGATGAGACGGATGGATAGATAGACTCAGTCAGTTTGGATGGATAGACTCAGTCAGTTTGGATGGATAGATGAGACGGATGGATGGATAGACTCAGTCAGTTTGGATGGATATACTCAGTCAGTTTGTATGGATAGACTCAGTCAGTTTGGATGGATAAACTCAGTCAGTTTGGATGGACAGATGAGACGGATGGATGGATAGACTCAGTCAGTTTGGATGGATAGATGAGACGGATGGATGGATAGACTCAGTCAGTTTGGATGGATAGATGAGACAGATGGATGGATAGACTCAGTCAGTTTGGATGGACAGACTCAGTCAGTTTGGATGGATAGACTCAGTCAGCTTGGATGGATAGACTCAGTCAGTTTGGATGGACAGATGAGACGGATGGATAGATAGACTCAATCAGTTTGGATGGACAGACTCAGTCAGTTTGGATGGATAGACTCAGTCAGTTTGGATGGATAGATGAGACGGATGGATAGATAGACTCAGTCAGTTTGGATGGACAGACTCAGTCAGTTTGGATGGATAGATGAGATGGATGGATGGATGGATGGATAGACTCAGTCAGTTTGGATGGATAGATGAGACGGATGGATGGATGGATAGACTCAGTCAGTTTGGATGGATAGACTTAGTCAGTTTGGATGGATAGACTCAGTCAGTTTGAATGGATAGACTCAGTCAGTTTGGATGGATAGACTCAGTCAGTTAGGATGGACAGATGAGACGCATGGATGGATAGACTCAGTCAGTTTGGATGGACAGACTCAGTCAGTTTGGTTGGATAGACTCAGTCAGTTTGGATGGATAGACTCAGTCAGTTTGGATGGACAGATGAGACGGATGGATGGATAGACTCAGTCAGTTTGGATGGACAGATGAGACGGATGGATGGATAGACTCAGTCAGTTTGGATGGATAGACTCAGTCTGTTTGGATGGATAGACTCAGTCAGTTTGGATGGACAGATGAGACGGATGGATGGATAGACTCAGTCAGTTTGGATGGATAGATGAGATGGATGGATGGATAGACTCAGTCAGTTTGGATGGATAGATGAGATGGATGGATGGATAGACTCAGTCAGTTTGGATGGATAGACTCAGTCAGTTTGGATTGATAGACTCAGTCAGTTTAGATGGACAGATGAGACGGATGGATGGATAGACTCAGTCAGTTTGGATGGATAGACTCAGTCAGTTTGGATGGATAGACTCAGTCAGCTTGGATGGATAGACTCAGTCAGTTTGGATGGACAGATGAGATGGATGGATGGATAGACTCAGTCAGTTTGGATGGACAGACTCAGTCAGTTTGGATGGATAGACTCAGTCAGTTTGGATGGATAGATGAGACGGATGGATAGATAGACTCAGTCAATTTGGATGGATTGACTCAGTCAGTTTGAATGGATTGACTCAGTCAGTTTGGATGGACAGATGAGACGGATGGATGGATAGACTCAGTCAGTTTGGATGGATAGACTCAGTCAGTTTGGATGGATAGACTCAGTCAGTTTGGATGGATAGATGAGACGGATGGATGGATTGACTCAGTCAGTTTGGATGGATAGACTCAGTTAGTTTGGATGGATAGACTCAGTCAGTTTGGATGGACAGACTCAGTCAGTTTGGATGGACAGACTCAGTCAGTTTGGATGGATAGACTCAGTCAGTTTGGATGGATAGACTTAGTCACTTTGCATGGACAGACTCAGTCCGTTTGGATTGATAGACTCAGTCAGTTTGGATGGATAGACTCAGTCAGTTTGGATGGATGGACTCAGTCAGCTTGGATGGACAGACTCAGTCAGTTTGGATGGATAGACTCAGTCAGTTTGGATGGATAGACTCATTCAGTTTGGATGGATAGATGAGATGGATGGATGGATGGATGGATAGACTCAGTCAGTTTGGATGGATAGATGAGACGGATGGATGGATAGACTCAGTCAGTTTGGATGGATAGACTTAGTCAGTTTGGATGGATAGACTCAGTCAGTTTGGATGGATAGACTCAGTAAGTTTGGATGGATAGACTCAGTCAGCTTGGATGGATAGATGAGATGGATGGATGGATGGATGGATAGACTCAGTCAGTTTGGATGGATAGATGAGACGGATGGATGGATGGATAGACTCAGTCAGTTTGGATGTATAGACTTAGTCAGTTTGGATGGATAGACTCAGTCAGTTTGGATGGACAGATGAGACGGATGGATGGATAGACTCAGTCAGTTTGGATGGACAGACTCAGTCAGTTTGGATGGATAGACTCAGTCAGTTTGGATGGATAGATGAGACGGATGGATGGATAGACTCAGTCAGTTTGGATGGATAGACTCAGTCAGTTTGGATGGATAGATGAGACGGATGGATGGATAGACTCAGTCAGTTTGGATGGATAGACTCAGTCAGTTTCGATGGATAGATGAGACGGGTGGATGGATAGACTCAGTCAGTTTGGATGGATAGACTCAGTCAGTTTGAATGGATAGACTCAGTCAGTTTGGATGGATAGACTCAGTCAGTTAGGATGGACAGATGAGACGCATGGATGGATAGACTCAGTCAGTTTGGATGGACAGACTCAGTCAGTTTGGATGGATAGACTCAGTCAGTTTGGATGGACAGATGAGACGGATGGATTGATAGACTCAGTCAGTTTGGATGGACAGATGAGACGGATGGATGGATAGACTCAGTCAGTTTGGATGGATAGATGAGATGGATGGATGGATAGACTCAGTCAGTTTGGATGGATAGATGAGATGGATGGATGGATAGACTCAGTCAGTTTGGATGGATAGATGAGATGGATGGATGGATAGACTCAGTCAGTTTGGATGGATAGACTCAGTCAGTTTGGATTGATAGACTCAGTCAGTTTGGATGGACAGATGAGACGGATGGATGGATAGACTCAGTCAGTTTGGATGGATAGACTCAGTCAGTTTGGATGGATAGACTCAGTCAGCTTGGATGGATAGACTCAGTCAGTTTGGAATGACAGATGAGATGGATGGATGGATAGACTCAGTCAGTTTGGATGGACAGACTCAGTCAGTTTGGATGGATAGACTCAGTCAGTTTGAATGGATAGATGAGACGGATGGATAGATAGACTCAGTCAATTTGGATGGACAGACTCAGTCAGTTTGGATGGATAGATGAGATGGATGGATGGATAGACTCAGTCACTTTGGATGGATAGACTCAGTCAGTTTGAATGGATTGACTCAGTCAGTTAGGATGGACAGATGAGACGGATGGATGGATAGACTCAGTCAGTTTGTATGGATAGACTCAGTCAGTTTGGATGGATAGACTCAGTCAGTTTGGATGGACAGACTCAGTCAGCTTGGATGGATAGACTCAGTCAGTTTGGATGGACAGATGAGACGGATGGATGGATACACTCAGTCAGTTTGGATGGACAGACTCAGTCAGTTTGGATGGATAGACTCAGTCAGTTTGGATGGATAGATGAGACGGATGGATAGATAGACTCAGTCAGTTTGGATGGATAGACTCAGTCAGTTTGGATGGATAGATGAGACGGATGGATGGATAGACTCAGTCAGTTTGGATGGATATACTCAGTCAGTTTGTATGGATAGACTCAGTCAGTTTGGATGGATAGACTCAGTCAGTTTGGATGGACAGATGAGACGGATGGATGGATAGACTCAGTCAGTTTGGATGGATAGATGAGACAGATGGATGGATAGACTCAGTCAGTTTGGATGGACAGACTCAGTCAGTTTGGATGGATAGACTCAGTCAGTTTGGATGGATAGATGAGACGGATGGATAGATAGACTCAGTCAGTTTGGATGGACAGACTCAGTCAGTTTGGATGGATAGATGAGATGGATGGATGGATGGATAGACTCAGTCAGTTTGGATGGATAGACTTAGTCAGTTTGGATGGATAGACTCAGTCAGTTTGGATGGACAGATGAGACGGATGGATGGATAGACTCAGTCAGTTTGGATGGACAGACTCAGTCAGTTTGGATGGATAGACTCAGTCAGTTTGGATGGATAGATGAGACGGATGGATAGATAGACTCAGTCAGTTTGGATGGATAGACTCAGTCAGTTTGGATGGATAGATGAGACGGATGGATGGATGGATAGACTCAGTCAGTTTGGATGGATAGACTTAGTCAGTTTGGATGGATAGACTCAGTCAGTTTGGATGGACAGATGAGACGGATGGATGGATAGACTCAGTCAGTTTGGATGGACAGACTCAGTCAGTTTGGATGGATAGACTCAGTCAGTTTGGATGGATAGATGAGACGGATGGATGGATTGACTCAGTCAGTTTGGATGGATAGACTCAGTTAGTTTGGATGGATAGACTCAGTCAGTTTGGATGGACAGACTCAGTCAGTTTGGATGGACAGACTCAGTCAGTTTGGATGGATAGACTCAGTCAGTTTGGATGGATGGACTCAGTCAGTTTGGATGGACAGACTCAGTCAGTTTGGATGGATAGACTCAGTCAGTTTGGATGGATAGACTCATTCAGTTTGGATGGATAGATGAGATGGATGGATGGATGGATGGATAGACTCAGTCAGTTTGGATGGATAGATGAGACGGATGGATGGATAGACTCAGTCAGTTTGGATGGATAGACTTAGTCAGTTTGGATGGATAGACTCAGTCAGTTTGGATGGATAGATGAGACGGATGGATGGATAGACTCAGTCAGTTTGGATGGATAGACTCAGTCAGTTTGGATGGATAGATGAGACGGATGGATGGATAGACTCAGTCAGTTTGGATGGATAGACTCAGTCAGTTTCGATGGATAGATGAGACGGGTGGATGGATAGACTCAGTCAGTTTGGATGGATAGACTCAGTCAGTTTGAATGGATAGACTCAGTCAGTTTGGATGGATAGACTCAGTCAGTTAGGATGGACAGATGAGACGCATGGATGGATAGACTCAGTCAGTTTGGATGGACAGACTCAGTCAGTTTGGATGGATAGATTAAGTCAGTTTGGATGGACAGATGAGACGGATGGATGGATAGACTCAGTCAGTTTGGATGGATAGACTCAGTCAGTTTGGATGGATAGATGAGACAGATGGATGGATAGACTCAGTCAGTTTGGATGGATAGACTCAGTCAGTTTGGATGGATAGACTCAGTCAGTTTGGATGGACAGACTCAGTCAGTTTGGATGGATAGATGAGATGGATGGATGGATGGATGGATAGACTCAGTCAGTTTGGATGGATAGATGAGACGGATGGATGGATGGATAGACTCAGTCAGTTTGGATGGATAGACTTAGTCAGTTTGGATGGATAGACTCAGTCAGTTTGGATGGACAGATGAGACGGATGGATGGATAGACTCAGTCAGTTTGGATGGACAGACTCAGTCAGTTTGGATGGATAGACTCAGTCAGTTTGGATGGACAGATGAGACGGATGGATGGATAGACTCAGTCAGTTTGGATGGATAGACTCAGTCAGTTTGGATGGATAGATGAGACGGATGGATGGATAGACTCAGTCAGTTTGGATGGATAGACTCAGTCAGTTTCGATGGATAGATGAGACGGGTGGATGGATAGACTCAGTCAGTTTGGATGGATAGACTCAGTCAGTTTGAATGGATAGACTCAGTCAGTTTGGATGGATAGACTCAGTCAGTTAGGATGGACAGATGAGACGCATGGATGGATAGACTCAGTCAGTTTGGATGGACAGACTGAGTCAGTTTGGTTGGATAGACTCAGTCAGTTTGGATGGATAGACTCAGTCAGTTTGGATGGACAGATGAGACGGATGGATGGATAGACTCAGTCAGTTTGGATGGAAAGATGAGACGGATGGATGGATAGACTCAGTCAGTTTGGATGGATAGACTCAGTCAGTTTGGATGGATAGACTCAGTCTGTTTGGATGGATAGACTCAGTCAGTTTGGATGGATAGACTCAGTCATTTTGGATGGATAGATGAGATGGATGGATGGATGGATGGATAGACTCAGTCAGTTTGGATGGATAGATGAGACGGATGGATGGATAGACTCAGTCAGTTTGGATGGATAGACTCAGTCAGTTTCGATGGATAGATGAGACGGGTGGATGGATAGACTCAGTCAGTTTGGATGGATAGACTCAGTCAGTTTGAATGGATAGACTCAGTCAGTTTGGATGAATAGACTCAGTCAGTTTGGATGGATAGATGAGACAGATGGATGGATAGACTCAGTCAGTTTGTATGGATAGACTCAGTCAGTTTGGATGGATAGATGAGACAGATGGATGGATAGACTCAGTCAGTTTGGATGGATAGACTCAGTCAGTTTGGATGGACAGACTCAGTCAGCTTGGATGGATAGACTCAGTCAGTTTGGATGGACAGATGAGACGGATGGATGGATACACTCAGTCAGTTTGGATGGACAGACTCAGTCAGTTTGGATGGATAGACTCAGTCAGTTTGGATGGATAGATGAGACGGATGGATAGATAGACTCAGTCAGTTTGGATGGATAGACTCAGTCAGTTTGGATGGATAGATGAGACGGATGGATGGATAGACTCAGTCAGTTTGGATGGATATACTCAGTCAGTTTGTATGGATAGACTCAGTCAGTTTGGATGGATAAACTCAGTCAGTTTGGATGGACAGATGAGACGGATGGATGGATAGACTCAGTCAGTTTGGATGGATAGATGAGACGGATGGATGGATAGACTCAGTCAGTTTGGATGGATAGATGAGACAGATGGATGGATAGACTCAGTCAGTTTGGATGGACAGACTCAGTCAGTTTGGATGGATAGACTCAGTCAGCTTGGATGGATAGACTCAGTCAGTTTGGATGGACAGATGAGACGGATGGATAGATAGACTCAATCAGTTTGGATGGACAGACTCAGTCAGTTTGGATGGATAGACTCAGTCAGTTTGGATGGATAGATGAGACGGATGGATAGATAGACTCAGTCAGTTTGGATGGACAGACTCAGTCAGTTTGGATGGATAGATGAGATGGATGGATGGATGGATGGATAGACTCAGTCAGTTTGGATGGATAGATGAGACGGATGGATGGATGGATAGACTCAGTCAGTTTGGATGGATAGACTTAGTCAGTTTGGATGGATAGACTCAGTCAGTTTGAATGGATAGACTCAGTCAGTTTGGATGGATAGACTCAGTCAGTTAGGATGGACAGATGAGACGCATGGATGGATAGACTCAGTCAGTTTGGATGGACAGACTCAGTCAGTTTGGTTGGATAGACTCAGTCAGTTTGGATGGATAGACTCAGTCAGTTTGGATGGACAGATGAGACGGATGGATGGATAGACTCAGTCAGTTTGGATGGACAGATGAGACGGATGGATGGATAGACTCAGTCAGTTTGGATGGATAGACTCAGTCTGTTTGGATGGATAGACTCAGTCAGTTTGGATGGACAGATGAGACGGATGGATGGATAGACTCAGTCAGTTTGGATGGATAGATGAGATGGATGGATGGATAGACTCAGTCAGTTTGGATGGATAGATGAGATGGATGGATGGATAGACTCAGTCAGTTTGGATGGATAGACTCAGTCAGTTTGGATTGATAGACTCAGTCAGTTTAGATGGACAGATGAGACGGATGGATGGATAGACTCAGTCAGTTTGGATGGATAGACTCAGTCAGTTTGGATGGATAGACTCAGTCAGCTTGGATGGATAGACTCAGTCAGTTTGGATGGACAGATGAGATGGATGGATGGATAGACTCAGTCAGTTTGGATGGACAGACTCAGTCAGTTTGGATGGATAGACTCAGTCAGTTTGGATGGATAGATGAGACGGATGGATAGATAGACTCAGTCAATTTGGATGGATTGACTCAGTCAGTTTGAATGGATTGACTCAGTCAGTTTGGATGGACAGATGAGACGGATGGATGGATAGACTCAGTCAGTTTGGATGGATAGACTCAGTCAGTTTGGATGGATAGACTCAGTCAGTTTGGATGGATAGATGAGACGGATGGATGGATTGACTCAGTCAGTTTGGATGGATAGACTCAGTTAGTTTGGATGGATAGACTCAGTCAGTTTGGATGGACAGACTCAGTCAGTTTGGATGGACAGACTCAGTCAGTTTGGATGGATAGACTCAGTCAGTTTGGATGGATAGACTTAGTCACTTTGCATGGACAGACTCAGTCCGTTTGGATTGATAGACTCAGTCAGTTTGGATGGATAGACTCAGTCAGTTTGGATGGATGGACTCAGTCAGCTTGGATGGACAGACTCAGTCAGTTTGGATGGATAGACTCAGTCAGTTTGGATGGACAGATGAGATGGATGGATGGATAGACTCAGTCAGTTTGGATGGACAGACTCAGTCAGTTTGGATGGATAGACTCAGTCAGTTTGGATGGATAGATGAGACGGATGGATAGATAGACTCAGTCAATTTGGATGGATTGACTCAGTCAGTTTGAATGGATTGACTCAGTCAGTTTGGATGGACAGATGAGACGGATGGATGGATAGACTCAGTCAGTTTGGATGGATAGACTCAGTCAGTTTGGATGGATAGACTCAGTCAGTTTGGATGGATAGATGAGACGGATGGATGGATTGACTCAGTCAGTTTGGATGGATAGACTCAGTTAGTTTGGATGGATAGACTCAGTCAGTTTGGATGGACAGACTCAGTCAGTTTGGATGGACAGACTCAGTCAGTTTGGATGGATAGACTCAGTCAGTTTGGATGGATAGACTTAGTCACTTTGCATGGACAGACTCAGTCCGTTTGGATTGATAGACTCAGTCAGTTTGGATGGATAGACTCAGTCAGTTTGGATGGATGGACTCAGTCAGCTTGGATGGACAGACTCAGTCAGTTTGGATGGATAGACTCAGTCAGTTTGGATGGATAGACTCATTCAGTTTGGATGGATAGATGAGATGGATGGATGGATGGATGGATAGACTCAGTCAGTTTGGATGGATAGATGAGACGGATGGATGGATAGACTCAGTCAGTTTGGATGGATAGACTTAGTCAGTTTGGATGGATAGACTCAGTCAGTTTGGATGGATAGACTCAGTAAGTTTGGATGGATAGACTCAGTCAGCTTGGATGGATAGATGAGATGGATGGATGGATGGATGGATAGACTCAGTCAGTTTGGATGGATAGATGAGACGGATGGATGGATGGATAGACTCAGTCAGTTTGGATGTATAGACTTAGTCAGTTTGGATGGATAGACTCAGTCAGTTTGGATGGACAGATGAGACGGATGGATGGATAGACTCAGTCAGTTTGGATGGACAGACTCAGTCAGTTTGGATGGATAGACTCAGTCAGTTTGGATGGATAGATGAGACGGATGGATGGATAGACTCAGTCAGTTTGGATGGATAGACTCAGTCAGTTTGGATGGATAGATGAGACGGATGGATGGATAGACTCAGTCAGTTTGGATGGATAGACTCAGTCAGTTTCGATGGATAGATGAGACGGGTGGATGGATAGACTCAGTCAGTTTGGATGGATAGACTCAGTCAGTTTGAATGGATAGACTCAGTCAGTTTGGATGGATAGACTCAGTCAGTTAGGATGGACAGATGAGACGCATGGATGGATAGACTCAGTCAGTTTGGATGGACAGACTCAGTCAGTTTGGATGGATAGACTCAGTCAGTTTGGATGGACAGATGAGACGGATGGATTGATAGACTCAGTCAGTTTGGATGGACAGATGAGACGGATGGATGGATAGACTCAGTCAGTTTGGATGGATAGATGAGATGGATGGATGGATAGACTCAGTCAGTTTGGATGGATAGATGAGATGGATGGATGGATAGACTCAGTCAGTTTGGATGGATAGATGAGATGGATGGATGGATAGACTCAGTCAGTTTGGATGGATAGACTCAGTCAGTTTGGATTGATAGACTCAGTCAGTTTGGATGGACAGATGAGACGGATGGATGGATAGACTCAGTCAGTTTGGATGGATAGACTCAGTCAGTTTGGATGGATAGACTCAGTCAGCTTGGATGGATAGACTCAGTCAGTTTGGAATGACAGATGAGATGGATGGATGGATAGACTCAGTCAGTTTGGATGGACAGACTCAGTCAGTTTGGATGGATAGACTCAGTCAGTTTGAATGGATAGATGAGACGGATGGATAGATAGACTCAGTCAATTTGGATGGACAGACTCAGTCAGTTTGGATGGATAGATGAGATGGATGGATGGATAGACTCAGTCACTTTGGATGGATAGACTCAGTCAGTTTGAATGGATTGACTCAGTCAGTTAGGATGGACAGATGAGACGGATGGATGGATAGACTCAGTCAGTTTGTATGGATAGACTCAGTCAGTTTGGATGGATAGACTCAGTCAGTTTGGATGGACAGACTCAGTCAGCTTGGATGGATAGACTCAGTCAGTTTGGATGGACAGATGAGACGGATGGATGGATACACTCAGTCAGTTTGGATGGACAGACTCAGTCAGTTTGGATGGATAGACTCAGTCAGTTTGGATGGATAGATGAGACGGATGGATAGATAGACTCAGTCAGTTTGGATGGATAGACTCAGTCAGTTTGGATGGATAGATGAGACGGATGGATGGATAGACTCAGTCAGTTTGGATGGATATACTCAGTCAGTTTGTATGGATAGACTCAGTCAGTTTGGATGGATAGACTCAGTCAGTTTGGATGGACAGATGAGACGGATGGATGGATAGACTCAGTCAGTTTGGATGGATAGATGAGACAGATGGATGGATAGACTCAGTCAGTTTGGATGGACAGACTCAGTCAGTTTGGATGGATAGACTCAGTCAGTTTGGATGGATAGATGAGACGGATGGATAGATAGACTCAGTCAGTTTGGATGGACAGACTCAGTCAGTTTGGATGGATAGATGAGATGGATGGATGGATGGATAGACTCAGTCAGTTTGGATGGATAGACTTAGTCAGTTTGGATGGATAGACTCAGTCAGTTTGGATGGACAGATGAGACGGATGGATGGATAGACTCAGTCAGTTTGGATGGACAGACTCAGTCAGTTTGGATGGATAGACTCAGTCAGTTTGGATGGATAGATGAGACGGATGGATAGATAGACTCAGTCAGTTTGGATGGATAGACTCAGTCAGTTTGGATGGATAGATGAGACGGATGGATGGATGGATAGACTCAGTCAGTTTGGATGGATAGACTTAGTCAGTTTGGATGGATAGACTCAGTCAGTTTGGATGGACAGATGAGACGGATGGATGGATAGACTCAGTCAGTTTGGATGGACAGACTCAGTCAGTTTGGATGGATAGACTCAGTCAGTTTGGATGGATAGATGAGACGGATGGATGGATTGACTCAGTCAGTTTGGATGGATAGACTCAGTTAGTTTGGATGGATAGACTCAGTCAGTTTGGATGGACAGACTCAGTCAGTTTGGATGGACAGACTCAGTCAGTTTGGATGGATAGACTCAGTCAGTTTGGATGGATGGACTCAGTCAGTTTGGATGGACAGACTCAGTCAGTTTGGATGGATAGACTCAGTCAGTTTGGATGGATAGACTCATTCAGTTTGGATGGATAGATGAGATGGATGGATGGATGGATGGATAGACTCAGTCAGTTTGGATGGATAGATGAGACGGATGGATGGATAGACTCAGTCAGTTTGGATGGATAGACTTAGTCAGTTTGGATGGATAGACTCAGTCAGTTTGGATGGATAGATGAGACGGATGGATGGATAGACTCAGTCAGTTTGGATGGATAGACTCAGTCAGTTTGGATGGATAGATGAGACGGATGGATGGATAGACTCAGTCAGTTTGGATGGATAGACTCAGTCAGTTTCGATGGATAGATGAGACGGGTGGATGGATAGACTCAGTCAGTTTGGATGGATAGACTCAGTCAGTTTGAATGGATAGACTCAGTCAGTTTGGATGGATAGACTCAGTCAGTTAGGATGGACAGATGAGACGCATGGATGGATAGACTCAGTCAGTTTGGATGGACAGACTCAGTCAGTTTGGATGGATAGATTAAGTCAGTTTGGATGGACAGATGAGACGGATGGATGGATAGACTCAGTCAGTTTGGATGGATAGACTCAGTCAGTTTGGATGGATAGATGAGACAGATGGATGGATAGACTCAGTCAGTTTGGATGGATAGACTCAGTCAGTTTGGATGGATAGACTCAGTCAGTTTGGATGGACAGACTCAGTCAGTTTGGATGGATAGATGAGATGGATGGATGGATGGATGGATAGACTCAGTCAGTTTGGATGGATAGATGAGACGGATGGATGGATGGATAGACTCAGTCAGTTTGGATGGATAGACTTAGTCAGTTTGGATGGATAGACTCAGTCAGTTTGGATGGACAGATGAGACGGATGGATGGATAGACTCAGTCAGTTTGGATGGACAGACTCAGTCAGTTTGGATGGATAGACTCAGTCAGTTTGGATGGACAGATGAGACGGATGGATGGATAGACTCAGTCAGTTTGGATGGATAGACTCAGTCAGTTTGGATGGATAGATGAGACGGATGGATGGATAGACTCAGTCAGTTTGGATGGATAGACTCAGTCAGTTTCGATGGATAGATGAGACGGGTGGATGGATAGACTCAGTCAGTTTGGATGGATAGACTCAGTCAGTTTGAATGGATAGACTCAGTCAGTTTGGATGGATAGACTCAGTCAGTTAGGATGGACAGATGAGACGCATGGATGGATAGACTCAGTCAGTTTGGATGGACAGACTGAGTCAGTTTGGTTGGATAGACTCAGTCAGTTTGGATGGATAGACTCAGTCAGTTTGGATGGACAGATGAGACGGATGGATGGATAGACTCAGTCAGTTTGGATGGAAAGATGAGACGGATGGATGGATAGACTCAGTCAGTTTGGATGGATAGACTCAGTCAGTTTGGATGGATAGACTCAGTCTGTTTGGATGGATAGACTCAGTCAGTTTGGATGGATAGACTCAGTCATTTTGGATGGATAGATGAGATGGATGGATGGATGGATGGATAGACTCAGTCAGTTTGGATGGATAGATGAGACGGATGGATGGATAGACTCAGTCAGTTTGGATGGATAGACTCAGTCAGTTTCGATGGATAGATGAGACGGGTGGATGGATAGACTCAGTCAGTTTGGATGGATAGACTCAGTCAGTTTGAATGGATAGACTCAGTCAGTTTGGATGAATAGACTCAGTCAGTTTGGATGGATAGATGAGACAGATGGATGGATAGACTCAGTCAGTTTGTATGGATAGACTCAGTCAGTTTGGATGGATAGATGAGACAGATGGATGGATAGACTCAGTCAGTTTGGATGGATAGACTCAGTCAGTTTGGATGGACAGACTCAGTCAGCTTGGATGGATAGACTCAGTCAGTTTGGATGGACAGATGAGACGGATGGATGGATACACTCAGTCAGTTTGGATGGACAGACTCAGTCAGTTTGGATGGATAGACTCAGTCAGTTTGGATGGATAGATGAGACGGATGGATAGATAGACTCAGTCAGTTTGGATGGATAGACTCAGTCAGTTTGGATGGATAGATGAGACGGATGGATGGATAGACTCAGTCAGTTTGGATGGATATACTCAGTCAGTTTGTATGGATAGACTCAGTCAGTTTGGATGGATAAACTCAGTCAGTTTGGATGGACAGATGAGACGGATGGATGGATAGACTCAGTCAGTTTGGATGGATAGATGAGACGGATGGATGGATAGACTCAGTCAGTTTGGATGGATAGATGAGACAGATGGATGGATAGACTCAGTCAGTTTGGATGGACAGACTCAGTCAGTTTGGATGGATAGACTCAGTCAGCTTGGATGGATAGACTCAGTCAGTTTGGATGGACAGATGAGACGGATGGATAGATAGACTCAATCAGTTTGGATGGACAGACTCAGTCAGTTTGGATGGATAGACTCAGTCAGTTTGGATGGATAGATGAGACGGATGGATAGATAGACTCAGTCAGTTTGGATGGACAGACTCAGTCAGTTTGGATGGATAGATGAGATGGATGGATGGATGGATGGATAGACTCAGTCAGTTTGGATGGATAGATGAGACGGATGGATGGATGGATAGACTCAGTCAGTTTGGATGGATAGACTTAGTCAGTTTGGATGGATAGACTCAGTCAGTTTGAATGGATAGACTCAGTCAGTTTGGATGGATAGACTCAGTCAGTTAGGATGGACAGATGAGACGCATGGATGGATAGACTCAGTCAGTTTGGATGGACAGACTCAGTCAGTTTGGTTGGATAGACTCAGTCAGTTTGGATGGATAGACTCAGTCAGTTTGGATGGACAGATGAGACGGATGGATGGATAGACTCAGTCAGTTTGGATGGACAGATGAGACGGATGGATGGATAGACTCAGTCAGTTTGGATGGATAGACTCAGTCTGTTTGGATGGATAGACTCAGTCAGTTTGGATGGACAGATGAGACGGATGGATGGATAGACTCAGTCAGTTTGGATGGATAGATGAGATGGATGGATGGATAGACTCAGTCAGTTTGGATGGATAGATGAGATGGATGGATGGATAGACTCAGTCAGTTTGGATGGATAGACTCAGTCAGTTTGGATTGATAGACTCAGTCAGTTTAGATGGACAGATGAGACGGATGGATGGATAGACTCAGTCAGTTTGGATGGATAGACTCAGTCAGTTTGGATGGATAGACTCAGTCAGCTTGGATGGATAGACTCAGTCAGTTTGGATGGACAGATGAGATGGATGGATGGATAGACTCAGTCAGTTTGGATGGACAGACTCAGTCAGTTTGGATGGATAGACTCAGTCAGTTTGGATGGATAGATGAGACGGATGGATAGATAGACTCAGTCAATTTGGATGGATTGACTCAGTCAGTTTGAATGGATTGACTCAGTCAGTTTGGATGGACAGATGAGACGGATGGATGGATAGACTCAGTCAGTTTGGATGGATAGACTCAGTCAGTTTGGATGGATAGACTCAGTCAGTTTGGATGGATAGATGAGACGGATGGATGGATTGACTCAGTCAGTTTGGATGGATAGACTCAGTTAGTTTGGATGGATAGACTCAGTCAGTTTGGATGGACAGACTCAGTCAGTTTGGATGGACAGACTCAGTCAGTTTGGATGGATAGACTCAGTCAGTTTGGATGGATAGACTTAGTCACTTTGCATGGACAGACTCAGTCCGTTTGGATTGATAGACTCAGTCAGTTTGGATGGATAGACTCAGTCAGTTTGGATGGATGGACTCAGTCAGCTTGGATGGACAGACTCAGTCAGTTTGGATGGATAGACTCAGTCAGTTTGGATGGATAGACTCATTCAGTTTGGATGGATAGATGAGATGGATGGATGGATGGATGGATAGACTCAGTCAGTTTGGATGGATAGATGAGACGGATGGATGGATAGACTCAGTCAGTTTGGATGGATAGACTTAGTCAGTTTGGATGGATAGACTCAGTAAGTTTGGATGGATAGACTCAGTCAGCTTGGATGGATAGATGAGATGGATGGATGGATGGATGGATAGACTCAGTCAGTTTGGATGGATAGATGAGACGGATGGATGGATGGATAGACTCAGTCAGTTTGGATGTATAGACTTAGTCAGTTTGGATGGATAGACTCAGTCAGTTTGGATGGACAGATGAGACGGATGGATGGATAGACTCAGTCAGTTTGGATGGACAGACTCAGTCAGTTTGGATGGATAGACTCAGTCAGTTTGGATGGATAGATGAGACGGATGGATGGATAGACTCAGTCAGTTTGGATGGATAGACTCAGTCAGTTTGGATGGATAGATGAGACGGATGGATGGATAGACTCAGTCAGTTTGGATGGATAGACTCAGTCAGTTTCGATGGATAGATGAGACGGGTGGATGGATAGACTCAGTCAGTTTGGATGGATAGACTCAGTCAGTTTGAATGGATAGACTCAGTCAGTTTGGATGGATAGACTCAGTCAGTTAGGATGGACAGATGAGACGCATGGATGGATAGACTCAGTCAGTTTGGATGGACAGACTCAGTCAGTTTGGATGGATAGACTCAGTCAGTTTGGATGGACAGATGAGACGGATGGATTGATAGACTCAGTCAGTTTGGATGGACAGATGAGACGGATGGATGGATAGACTCAGTCAGTTTGGATGGATAGATGAGATGGATGGATGGATAGACTCAGTCAGTTTGGATGGATAGATGAGATGGATGGATGGATAGACTCAGTCAGTTTGGATGGATAGATGAGATGGATGGATGGATAGACTCAGTCAGTTTGGATGGATAGACTCAGTCAGTTTGGATTGATAGACTCAGTCAGTTTGGATGGACAGATGAGACGGATGGATGGATAGACTCAGTCAGTTTGGATGGATAGACTCAGTCAGTTTGGATGGATAGACTCAGTCAGCTTGGATGGATAGACTCAGTCAGTTTGGATGGACAGATGAGATGGATGGATGGATAGACTCAGTCAGTTTGGATGGACAGACTCAGTCAGTTTGGATGGATAGACTCAGTCAGTTTGAATGGATAGATGAGACGGATGGATAGATAGACTCAGTCAATTTGGATGGACAGACTCAGTCAGTTTGGATGGATAGATGAGATGGATGGATGGATAGACTCAGTCACTTTGGATGGATAGACTCAGTCAGTTTGAATGGATTGACTCAGTCAGTTAGGATGGACAGATGAGACGGATGGATGGATAGACTCAGTCAGTTTGTATGGATAGACTCAGTCAGTTTGGATGGATAGACTCAGTCAGTTTGGATGGACAGACTCAGTCAGCTTGGATGGATAGACTCAGTCAGTTTGGATGGACAGATGAGACGGATGGATGGATACACTCAGTCAGTTTGGATGGACAGACTCAGTCAGTTTGGATGGATAGACTCAGTCAGTTTGGATGGATAGATGAGACGGATGGATAGATAGACTCAGTCAGTTTGGATGGATAGACTCAGTCAGTTTGGATGGATAGATGAGACGGATGGATGGATAGACTCAGTCAGTTTGGATGGATATACTCAGTCAGTTTGTATGGATAGACTCAGTCAGTTTGGATGGATAGACTCAGTCAGTTTGGATGGACAGATGAGACGGATGGATGGATAGACTCAGTCAGTTTGGATGGATAGATGAGACAGATGGATGGATAGACTCAGTCAGTTTGGATGGACAGACTCAGTCAGTTTGGATGGATAGACTCAGTCAGTTTGGATGGATAGATGAGACGGATGGATAGATAGACTCAGTCAGTTTGGATGGACAGACTCAGTCAGTTTGGATGGATAGATGAGATGGATGGATGGATGGATAGACTCAGTCAGTTTGGATGGATAGACTTAGTCAGTTTGGATGGATAGACTCAGTCAGTTTGGATGGACAGATGAGACGGATGGATGGATAGACTCAGTCAGTTTGGATGGACAGACTCAGTCAGTTTGGATGGATAGACTCAGTCAGTTTGGATGGATAGATGAGACGGATGGATAGATAGACTCAGTCAGTTTGGATGGATAGACTCAGTCAGTTTGGATGGATAGATGAGACGGATGGATGGATGGATAGACTCAGTCAGTTTGGATGGATAGACTTAGTCAGTTTGGATGGATAGACTCAGTCAGTTTGGATGGACAGATGAGACGGATGGATGGATAGACTCAGTCAGTTTGGATGGACAGACTCAGTCAGTTTGGATGGATAGACTCAGTCAGTTTGGATGGATAGATGAGACGGATGGATGGATTGACTCAGTCAGTTTGGATGGATAGACTCAGTTAGTTTGGATGGATAGACTCAGTCAGTTTGGATGGACAGACTCAGTCAGTTTGGATGGACAGACTCAGTCAGTTTGGATGGATAGACTCAGTCAGTTTGGATGGATGGACTCAGTCAGTTTGGATGGACAGACTCAGTCAGTTTGGATGGATAGACTCAGTCAGTTTGGATGGATAGACTCATTCAGTTTGGATGGATAGATGAGATGGATGGATGGATGGATGGATAGACTCAGTCAGTTTGGATGGATAGATGAGACGGATGGATGGATAGACTCAGTCAGTTTGGATGGATAGACTTAGTCAGTTTGGATGGATAGACTCAGTCAGTTTGGATGGATAGATGAGACGGATGGATGGATAGACTCAGTCAGTTTGGATGGATAGACTCAGTCAGTTTGGATGGATAGATGAGACGGATGGATGGATAGACTCAGTCAGTTTGGATGGATAGACTCAGTCAGTTTCGATGGATAGATGAGACAGGTGGATGGATAGACTCAGTCAGTTTGGATGGATAGACTCAGTCAGTTTGAATGGATAGACTCAGTCAGTTTGGATGGATAGACTCAGTCAGTTAGGATGGACAGATGAGACGCATGGATGGATAGACTCAGTCAGTTTGGATGGACAGACTCAGTCAGTTTGGATGGATAGATTAAGTCAGTTTGGATGGACAGATGAGACGGATGGATGGATAGACTCAGTCAGTTTGGATGGATAGACTCAGTCAGTTTGGATGGATAGATGAGACAGATGGATGGATAGACTCAGTCAGTTTGGATGGATAGACTCAGTCAGTTTGGATGGATAGACTCAGTCAGCTTGGATGGATAGACTCAGTCAGTTTGGATGGACAGATGAGACGGATGGATGGATAGACTCAGTCAGTTTGGATGGACAGACTCAGTCAGTTTGGATGGATAGACTCAGTCAGTTTGGATGGATAGATGAGACGGATGGATAGATAGACTCAGTCAGTTTGGATGGACAGACTCAGTCAGTTTGGATGGATAGATGAGACGGATGGATGGATAGACTCAATCAGTTTGGATGGATATACTCAGTCAGTTTGGATGGATAGACTCAGTCAGTTTGGATGGATAGACTCAGTCAGTTAGGATGGACAGATGAGACGCATGGATGGATAGACTCAGTCAGTTTGGATGGACAGACTCAGTCAGTTTGGTTGGATAGACTCAGTCAGTTTGGATGGATAGACTCAGTCAGTTTGGATGGACAGATGAGACGGATGGATGGATAGACTCAGTCAGTTTGGATGGACAGATGAGACGGATGGATGGATAGACTCAGTCAGTTTGGATGGATAGACTCAGTCAGTTTGGATGGATAGACTCAGTCTGTTTGGATGGATAGACTCAGTCAGTTTGGATGGACAGATGAGACGGATGGATGGATAGACTCAGTCAGTTTGGATGGATAGATGAGATGGATGGATGGATAGACTCAGTCAGTTTGGATGGATAGATGAGATGGATGGATGGATAGACTCAGTCAGTTTGGATGGATAGACTCAGTCAGTTTGGATTGATAGACTCAGTCAGTTTGGATGGACAGATGAGACGGATGGATGGATAGACTCAGTCAGTTTGGATGGATAGACTCAGTCAGTTTGGATGGATAGACTCAGTCAGCTTGGATGGATAGACTCAGTCAGTTTGGATGGACAGATGAGATGGATGGATGGATAGACTCAGTCAGTTTGGATGGACAGACTCAGTCAGTTTGAATGGATTGACTCAGTCAGTTTGGATGGACAGATGAGACGGATGGATGGATAGACTCAGTCAGTTTGGATGGATAGACTCAGTCAGTTTGGATGGATAGACTCAGTCAGTTTGGATGGATAGATGAGACGGATGGATGGATTGACTCAGTCAGTTTGGATGGATAGACTCAGTTAGTTTGGATGGATAGACTCAGTCAGTTTGGATGGACAGACTCAGTCAGTTTGGATGGACAGACTCAGTCAGTTTGGATGGATAGACTCAGTCAGTTTGGATGGATAGACTCAGTCAGTTTGCATGGACAGACTCAGTCCGTTTGGATGGATAGACTCAGTCAGTTTGGATGGATGGACTCAGTCAGTTTGGATGGACAGACTCAGTCAGTTTGGATGGATAGACTCAGTCAGTTTGGATGGATAGACTCATTCAGTTTGGATGGATAGATGAGACGGGTGGATGGATAGACTCAGTCAGTTTGGATGGATAGACTCAGTCAGTTTGAATGGATAGACTCAGTCAGTTTGGATGGATAGACTCAGTCAGTTAGGATGGACAGATGAGACGGATGGATGGATAGACTCAGTCAGTTTGTATGGATAGACTCAGTCAGTTTGGATGGATAGATGAGACAGATGGATGGATAGACTCAGTCAGTTTGGATGGATAGACTCAGTCAGTTTGGATGGACAGACTCAGTCAGCTTGGATGGATAGACTCAGTCAGTTTGGATGGACAGATGAGACGGATGGATGGATACACTCAGTCAGTTTGGATGGACTCACTCAGTCAGTTTGGATGGATAGATGAGACGGATGGATAGATAGACTCAGTGAGTTTGGATGGACAGACTCAGTCAGTTTGGATGGATAGATGAGACGGATGGATGGATAGACTCAGTCAATTTGGATGGATATACTCAGTCAGTTTGTATGGATAGACTCAGTCATTTTGGATGGATAGACTCAGTCAGTTTGGATGGACAGATGAGACGGATGGATGGATAGACTCAGTCAGTTTGGATGGATAGATGAGACGGATGGATGGATAGACTCAGTCAGTTTGGATGGATAGATGAGACAGATGGATGGATAGACTCAGTCAGTTTGGATGGATAGACTCAGTCAGTTTGGATGGATAGACTCAGTCAGCTTGGATGGATAGACTCAGTCAGTTTGGATGGACAGATGAGACGGATGGATGGATAGACTCAGTCAGTTTGGATGGACAGACTCAGTCAGTTTGGATGGATAGACTCAGTCAGTTTGGATGGATAGATGAGACGGATGGATAGATAGACTCAGTCAGTTTGGATGGACAGACTCAGTCAGTTTGGATGGATAGATGAGATGGATGGATGGATGGATGGATGGATGGATGGATAGACTCAGTCAGTTTGGATGGATAGATGAGACGGATGGATGGATGGATAGACTCAGTCAGTTTGGATGGATAGACTTAGTCAGTTTGGATGGATAGACTCAGTCAGTTTGGATGGACAGATGAGACGGATGGATGGATAGACTCAGTCAGTTTGGATGGACAGACTTAGTCAGTTTGGATGGATAGACTCAGTCAGTTTGGATGGATAGATGAGACGGATGGATGGATAGACTCAGTCAGTTTGGATGGATAGACTCAGTCAGTTTGGATGGATAGATGAGACGGATGGATGGATAGACTCAGTCAGTTTGGATGGATAGACTCAGTCAGTTTCGATGGATAGATGAGACGGGTGGATGGATAGACTCAGTCAGTTTGGATGGATAGACTCAGTCAGTTTGAATGGATAGACTCAGTCAGTTTGGATGGATAGACTCAGTCAGTTAGGATGAACAGATGAGACGGATGGATGGATAGACTCAGTCAGTTTGGATGGACAGATGAGACGGATGGATGGATAGACTCAGTGAGTTTGGATGGATAGACTCAGTCAGTTTGGATGGATAGACTCAGTCTGTTTGGATGGATAGACTCAGTCAGTTTGGATGGACAGATGAGACGGATGGATGGATAGACTCAGTCAGTTTGGATGGATAGATGAGATGGATGGATGGATAGACTCAGTCAGTTTGGATGGATAGATGAGATGGATGGATGGATAGACTCAGTCAGTTTGGATGGATAGACTCAGTCAGTTTGGATTGATAGACTCAGTCAGTTTGGATGGATAGACTCAGTCAGTTTGGATTGATAGACTCAGTCAGTTTGGATGGACAGATGAGACGGATGGATGGATAGACTCAGTCAGTTTGGATGGATAGACTCAGTCAGTTTGGATGGATAGACTCAGTCAGCTTGGATGGATAGACTCAGTCAGTTTGGATGGACAGATGAGATGGATGGATGGATAGACTCAGTCAGTTTGGATGGACAGACTCAGTCAGTTTGGATGGATAGACTCAGTCAGTTTGGATGGATAGATGAGACGGATGGATAGATAGACTCAGTCAATTTGGATGGACAGACTCAGTCAGTTTGGATGGATAGACTCAGTCAGTTTGGATGGACAGATGAGACGGATGGATGGATAGACTCAGTCAGTTTGTATGGATATACTCAGTCAGTTTGGATGGATAGATGAGACAGATGGATGGATAGACTCAGTCAGTTTGGATGGATAGACTCAGTCAGTTTGGATGGACAGACTCAGTCAGTTTGGATGGATAGACTCAGTCAGTTTGGATGGATAGATGAGACGGATGGATGGATAGACTCAGTCAGTTTGGATGGATATACTCAGTCAGTTTGTATGGATAGACTCA